>NC_056625.2:5555569-5865569 GCF_002870075.4 Lactuca sativa
AAATGTTTTTTAGGCCATGTTTTTTAGGGCTGTGCATGGGTCGGTTTTGGACCCAAACCCAACCCAACCCATAAGTGGTCGGTTTCTGGTTTTCAAAACCCAATAGGATCAGTTTCTGGTCGGTTCAGTTTCTCAGGTTCTGAGGTCGGTTTGGACGGTTTTTCGGTTTCTTGGGTTCAACCCATACATTCACGGGCTCTGGGTTTAAACCCATGGGTTTTGGGTTTTAACCCATTTTCCATAAATGAAACAACAAGTTAAATACTTCAAAAAAACACCTAATTTAAGTTAAATACTTTAAAAAACATGAGTCTTACGACAAATAGTCTATTACAAGTTACAACCAAAACCCAAAATAGTTATTACAACCAAAAAACAATCAAGTATGCGTCGGTTTCTTGGGTTGGATGAGTCGGTTTCTTGGGGCGGTTTGTCGGTTTTAAGTATGGGTCGGTTTCTCGGGTTGGATGAGTCGATTTCTAGGTAAAAACCGAAACCGAACCCGATTTTTCGGTTTTTAAAAAACTCCAACCCTAACTGTCGGTTTTGCTTCAGTTTCGGTTTTTACGGTTTCAGTTTCGTCGGTTTTAGTCGGTTTCTTGGTTTGGGTTTGCTCACCCCTAAATTGTTTTTTATCGGAAAAAAAAACCCAAATGATTATGGATGTTACACATATAACCGATGTTTAAATTATTTTGAAAACAAATTGTAATAACTGAATGATTTTAAATGCTTTAAAAAGTTTTAAGTTGACTCGAATTTTATGGATGTTACATATACAACCATTAAGCCCTTCAACAACGAAGAAAATATCTACTCTACGCCAAATGGAGAAACGCACGTGCACTCGCAACTCGATTTACCATTGTGTTTTGTAGGGTGATGCATGATGACGGAAATGGTGAAAATAAAAATACTTTGCTACAGAATGCTTTTGAGGCTTACCGTGTTGAAACTGACAAAAATTTTAAGTTTGTTGAGTTTTGACAAATTGTGAGGAAGAACCCCAAATGACATCAAATTTGAAGTCTTTTTCTTCTAATTTTTAGTGGGTTGTGTGTTTGAATTTCTAGTGTGATATTTCTGAATTTCTAGTGTTCTTGTGATATTTTGAATTTCTTTTTTTTTTTTTTTTTAATTTCTAGTGTGATGTTTTTTTAATTTATATGTTTTTTAATGGAATTTAAGTTTTTAGAAAAATATTATGTTTGCAATATTTATTTTTTAAATTAATTAAAGAAAATATATATTTAACATGATAAATGTGACAAATATGCCTAACAAAATATAAATTTTAGATAAAATGTGATAAAAATAACGACTACTGTGACAAATTAGGCGCCACATCCAAGTATCATCATTATTCCTGTCCCTTTTGATAATTCTAAAGCCTAAGCCCAGACGATAATGATCCATATATATATATATATATATATATATATATATATATATATATATATATATATATATATATATATATATATATATATAATTAATAAAGTTCGCGATCCAATTTTGACTTTCAGTGACAGCTACCCATATTTGACTAATGTTATAAAAGAGAGAAACCCAAATTACACAGCTAAATCAAATGTAACTCCAAATATTCAATTAAACATCTCCAAACAAACATGGAGTTCTGGATTCATCTAACTCCGGAGCTTCTCGCCATTTCAATAGTAACTTTGGGAATTTTATGGCACCTTATTTCCAGCTCCTCAAATGATGTCCCACCATTGCCACCAGGTCCCCGTGGTTTTCCCATTGTAGGCTACCTTCCATTTCTAAGCCATGACCTACACAAACAGTTCACTGAAATGGCTCAAACTTACGGACCCATCTTCAAGCTTCGGGTGGGAAGTAAGCTTCATATCATGGTCAATACCCTGGACTTAGCCAGGGAAGTGGTTCGTGACCAAGATGAGATCTTTGCTAACCGGAAAGCACCCATCGCCGCCGCTACAAGCACTTACGGAGGCCAGGATATAGTATGGTCAAACAACAATTCTTACTGGCGTAATCTACGTAAGATATTTGTTCATGAGGTCCTAAGCAACAAGAATCTTGATGCATGTAGTTCTTACAGGAGAGACGAGGTTAGAAAAACCATCAAGAATGTTTATGGTAAAATCGGGACAGCCATTGACATCAATGAGATTTCTTTCTCGACGGAAGCCAATGTCCTAACAAGCATGATCTGGGAGAACACATCGGTAAAAGGTGCAAACGATCGGGATCTTGCAGCTGAGTTCCAGATGATTGTTGCGGAGATGGTGGAGCTTATCAGCCAGCATAATCTGTCTGATCTGTTCCCTAGTCTCGCTCGATTTGATCTGCAGGGTATTAATCGGAAAATGAAGAAGTCGCTTAAGAAGTTGGATCGAATTTTCACAAGCATCATTGATGATCGACTCGAATTTAATTCCAAAAAGAAAGAGGATGCCGTTGAGTATGAAGGAAAGAAGGATTTTTTACAGATCTTGTTAGATCTCAAGGAGGAAAAGAAGGAATCATCGTTCAACATCACACAAATCAAGGCACTTCTTGTGGTAAGACACTAAGATGTATTCTTTCAAGACTTGAGTCAAGATGCAGAGACTTATTTCAAGGAGTCAATGGATCATGCATGAATTGTCTTTTACCAAATTAAAAAAAAAAAAAAAGCAATCTTACATTTAATTTAAGTTGAATATATTAATTGTTATTTCAGGATATTATGGTTGCTGGAACCGAAACTACCACCACCCTAATAGAATGGGCAATGGCAGAGATCATGCAAGATGGCAACATAATGAAGAAGGTTCAAGAAGAATTAATACAAGTCGTAGGATTAAACAACATTGTGGAAGAATCTCATCTCTCAAAACTAGAATACCTGGATGCAGTAATTAAAGAAACATTTCGTTTACACCCTGTGGTTCCATTCCTAATCCCACGGATTCCAAGCAAGACTTGCATAGTAGGTGGCTACACCATCCCCAAGGGCTGTATCGTCTTTCTAAATACTTGGGCAATCCATCGGGATTCTAAGTATTGGGATAATCCCTTAAAATTTGATCCTGAGAGGTTCTTGAAGAACAACATGGATTACAAAGGAAACAATGTAAGCTTTATGCCATTTGGATCCGGAAGAAGATTGTGTCCAGGAGTTCCATTGGCAGAGAAAATGTTGATGTATGTCTTGGCTTCGCTCTTGCACTCCTTTGAGTGGAGGTTGCCAAAGGGTGAACAACATGACCTCTCTGAAAATTTTGGCATCACTTTAAAGAAAAGAAAGTCACTCGTCGCTGTTCCATCTCAAAGGTTGTCCAATGTAAATCTTTATATGTAATTAATTAAGTTGCTCTTGTGATTGGTAAATGGTCTTCTTTCCGTACAACCAAGCTAGAGAGGTCTTAATTATTTTACAAACCCATGGATGGATATAGTTTAGGACATCATCATAGATGTTTCATTAGTTTGTTTGTATTATGGAGAACTCAGATATCTAACCACATTTTAGTTTATAGTTAACAAAACTAATCAATTTTTTTTAAACTAATCACTATGTCCGGAATGGCCATTCCAAGCCAAACCAAAACGGGTCAAACCCAATGCTATATGCAGACCTCACACACAAAATTCCGGAATAACCATTCTGGATTTTGAAATTTTGAAGGTCGTTTTACCTGCATTTCAGACAGAGTTTTGATCATGAATTCATCAAACCATGGGAGTTCTACTATTTAAGTTTAGGGTTAATGTCATAAAAACCTTCAAGTTTTCGGGGTTTTGTCGGTTTTGCCCAAAGTTGAATTTTATGTCCGTTTTTATCCAAACATTTTCGAAAAAAATATTCGGTTTTACCCTTTTACCGGTGATAACAGGTTTTCCAGGTTACCATTATATTAAATTCGCAAAAAAACCCTAAGTTTACCATTTTTTTTACGTTTTTACCCTTAAGTTTATAATTTTTTTTAACACTTTTACCCTAAGTATATTTTTTTTCATAATATACATATTCATATGATTTTTCTGCTTGAATATGTATGATATGAAAAAAAAAATACATAGGGTAAAAGTATAAAAAAAATATAAACATAAGGGTAAAAAACGTAAAAAAAAACTGTAAACTTAAGGGTTTTTTGCAAAGTTAATATAATGTTAACCTATTATCATCGGTAAAAGGGTAAAACCGAACATTTTTTTGGAAAATGTTTGGTAAAAACGGACATAAAATTCAACTTTGGGCAAAACCGACAAAATCCTGAAAACTTGAGGGTTTTTATGACATTAGCCCTTAAGTTTACTTGTATTTTAGTTTACAAATAATTATATGTATTTCGAAATCCGCAGATCATGTTTTTAATATGAAGAACATGTCCGGAATATATATATATATATATATATATATATATATATATATATATATATATATATTTTTTTTTTTTGTATTTTTTTTGGTTTTACACATATATAGATCCATATAAATATATTAAAGTGTGTTTAGGATCAATTTTTTAATCAAGAAATAAGTGTATTCTCTAGAATGGTAATGTACCTCCAGAATACGAATAACGTAATCTAGAATACGATGATCAATTCCGGAATAACACTCCGAAATAAAAATTCATTATTTGTTTTTTGTGTCTGATTTAATAACCCATATTAGTATGAATACCAATTTGCATGGATGTGGTTAAAAAGTGTGTTTTACAGACGAACAAATTGTATTCCATTTTCGGAATTGCACACAATAAAGGTAAAATCGAATTACAAAATTTCTAATAAATATTTTATTTTATTTTTATGGTAATTTATTAAAATATTGTTGGAATTTTTGTTTTGCAAATAAAAAACCACCATGTTGAGTTAGAAAATAAATAAATAAAACACCAAAGTCACTTATTAAATTAAGAAAAAAAATCAGAAATGGTGTTAAAAGTTAAATTGAAAGCAAAAAGAACTCCGAAATATGGGACCAGATCAAGTTTAGACAAACCTGTTATTATGATTAGTTGCAAATTAATAATTTTTATTATGGATACATTTTAACAATTGGTTTTAAGTTTGGATATCTTTATGTAAGTTGGTTTTTAATGTGTATTTTAATATATTTTAATTTCAGTCTCCGATGTAGTGAATCGATCGATGTGTAACGTCATAAAAATTCTAAGTGACGATTTTCTTTAAATTAATCACAAACAACCATTCATTCAATTTAGAAATCTCATCAGAATATAAAAACATGTCGTATAATTATCAGAGTACAAAACAAGTCAAATCATTCAGAATACTGGTGGATGCGGTACAATCATGTTGAACTCTTCCCCTTGGAACCCAAAGTACATGAAACCATAAACATGAAACTATAAGCATAAAGCTTAATGAATTCCATAAAATACCACATATCATACATACAATTGCCATGGGCTACCCCCATGGTCTTTTCCTTGGAATGTCATAGGTCTTATAACCAAGTGTCATGAGCTACCCTCATGGTCTTTCTTTGAAATGTCATGGCTACCCCGATGGTCTTGTTGGATTAGGTGTCTAATGCCATAACTATAATTGGGATGTACTTGACCCGATAGCAGCATGGTCCTTTTGGGTTGCCTTCACACTGGTGACTGGACAGGATGACTATCGAGGAGAGAGGCTGATTTATTATTAAGAACAATAAATTGGGGCATAAATATGATTTATTAATATATTATATGAATAATATATTAATTTGGAATCATATTATTGTTGGATAAGTGTCTAAGCCCGTAACTATATTTGGTAAGTACTTGACCCGGTTGTGCATGGTCTTTTTGGGTTGCCTTCACCATAGCAACTTGACAGGGAAATATATGGAGAGAAAAAAGATATTATGATTTATTACTATATTATAAGAATAATATATTAAAGGAGAAATCATATTATTTAATTAATATTAGTCATAAATTAATTAGGAATTAATTTGGTGACTAAAAGAGATTAATTGAATAAAGGGGACTTAAACTGTCAAATGTTTGATAGTTGTATTTTGAGACAGGAAACCTAATAGATTAAGGGGTGAACGAAATTATGATGGAAGCCCATCATATTTTCGTCCATGGCCCTATTCCAGAAGGTTTCATGGGCTGCTTAATGTTTAAGTTATCCATTAGGGTTTTGACTGAAACCCTAGCTGCTCACAGTATAAATAGAACCCCTAGGTTACTGAAATTGGCCACTGCTTTTCCAAGAACCCTAGAGCCGATTTTGGTGTGCCTCCTCCCTCTCTCATATACTACCCTCTTGCTAGTTGGTGTTTGTAAGCCATTAGTGGAGTTACACTTGTGACTCTAAGCTCAAAGAAGAAGAAAGATCAAGAGTTATTCAAGAGGTAATCATCTAGATCTCATTAGTTACATTGATTTTGTAATATGTATGCTAGATCAAGGGTTTCAAATCTTAGATGAATTTCATGTACAATAGAGAAACCTAGATCCAAGTAATTAGGGTTTGCATGTACACATAGGAATGTTCTTGTGGCTCAAACCCATCAGTGGTATCAGAGTTATGTCTGGTTTCAATTGTATTTGATGCTATATGTTTTGATCTTGCTTGAAAAAATCGTTTTTCTGCTATCTACTTGACTGACTCGGCAAGTCCCATTGTGGACTCGACGAGTCCATAAGGGGACTCGGCGAGTCGGAACGTTAGACAGAGGATATTTCAGGATTTATTGCTATTTTGATGAAGGATAATTACTAAAATCGTTTTATTATAATAAAATCTGAATTTTATTGTTTCTATGTGATTATCCTTACCAAAACAAAAGATAATTTCTAATTATTTTAATAATATTTTCCTTATATGATAAATGTTGATTATTTAAATTAATTTGGTAAATTATCTTGAAAATAATCTTGATTAGGTCAAATTTACATAATCATTAAATTAATTGTTTAATTTAAAATTATTTTCTATTTGGTCCTTTGTGTTTTGAAAAGTTCAAAACTTGTCCTCAAGTTTTGAAATTTAAATTTTGTGATCAAAATGTTTAATTTGAACTATTTAAATTTCAAACCCTAGAATTTTACAAGTTTAAAATTCGACCTTATACTTTATAATATTATAAGATTAATATGTATATATGTATAACCTAAAATGTTAGTCTTACCGTTAGTAGGCCTCATTCACGAAGCCAATCTCTAGGGGGGGGGGGGGGGGGGTTATAAGGTTATGGCCTATAAAATGGCCATTTACTAGGTGTCCACTCTCACCCACCGCTTCCTTGATTGGTGGAGGGTCGTTAGCCGAACGGGTAGGATAGGGCAACCCTTTCTCATTAATAAGTATAATGAATTATTAAAGTAACTAAACGTTTTTACAAAATTCCCAATCTTAGTTACTTTAGGCAAAGTGAATTGATTGCAATCCCATGAAATTACAATTTATACCCTTGCTAGGACGTTAGTGGAGCGTGTGTGGTTAACCGACACACTAATTGGGTCTAAGCAAAGGTGGCATAGGGTGACTCATTGTTTGTCATAGTTCGATGGAGCGTGTGTGGTTAACCGACACATCAAATAGGTGACTATAACAATGAGGGCACCATGTATATTTGCATGGTTATTCACACCTGCTTTGTGATCCTCGGCATCCCAATCACAAACCTGAGGGGCATATCGAGATTTAAACATGTCATTGAAAAGGTTCAGTGAATCTCAAAAGGATCTAGGAGTTTTCAATACATTTAAAACTTAATCTTCTTTTAGTTTTTCATGGTGGAGAATTAGTGAATCGTCATTCACTTACCTTCAAATTATTTGCATGTTAGATCACGGCATCCCTCTTCTAATATGTAAATAATGTTGTTGGATCCTAGCCCTAATTTCTCCTTTGGGTGTTTAATTAGGGATTCATTTCTAATCAAACTTTGTTCTTTTCCTTTTCAGATGTCGAACATGAACAACAACGCTTCTAGCTCGAGTTCCTCCGGCTCATTCTCACTCATGAACTTGTGTGGGAGGGTGATATTCGACGGAAACAATTTCAACGATTGGATCCGGAACATTAGAATGGTCACCCATTATGAGGACAAAGAGTATGTCCTAGATAAGGAGCTGAAGGAGATCGACATGAACACTGCTACTCCCGAAGAGATCACTGCCTTTGAGGCCCACGAGCGTGATGCTACAAAATTCCATTGCATAATGCTAGCGACAATGACTTCCAAACTCCAGAAGTCCTATGAGGACATGTACCCCTATGAGATGCATCAATATTTGTTGGATTGGTACCACCAAAGTGCGAGGCAAGAGAGGTATGACATCATCACCTCGATGATCACTACCCGAATGGGTAGTGGAGAGTCCCTTACCGCTCATCTGCAAAAGATGCAGAGATATGTTGATTGTCTTCTAAATTTGAACGTTAACTTTGATGAAGAAATGGCTATTGACATCATCCTTCACTCCCTGCCTCCCTGCTACAACCAGTTCCGCATGACCTACCATATGAATAAGGAAGAGGTCACCTTGAGCAAGCTTCAAGGCTTGCTTAGGAATGCTGAGATCAATCTCAAGGATAAGTCTGTTTCATCAACTCCCGCTCCAACCGCTGCCCCTGTTTTGGCTATTGGGCAAGGGAAGGGTAAGAAGAGGAAGGCTCCCTCAAAGAGCCACCACAAGGGAAAATCCCAAGATGGTACCTCTTCTAGTGGAACCAAAGTTGTTCTGCTAAGCCTAACTCTAACCCAAAGGAGGCAGAGTGCCACTACTGCCACAAAATAGGGCATCGGAAAAGAAGTTGCCCAGAATATCTGCAGGCCATCAAGGATGGAAATATCAAGCCATCCTACACAGGTATTTATACAATTAAATCTAGTGATTCATCACATTCCATTTCTTGGGTACTTGATACAGGATGTGGTTTTCACACTTGTTCTTATTTGCAGGGCCTAAGAAGAGATAGGGATGTGGAGCATGGGAAGATAAATTTGATCATGGGAACAGAAGATCGTCGCCTGTCACCAAGATCAGAATTTACTCTTTAATGCTCAGTAGTGGATTAGGATTAGATTTAGACAATTATTGCTATTCGCCAGATATGGCAAGAAACATCATTTCATTTCATGGTTTATATAGACAAGGTTTTAGATATTCATTTGATAATGAAAATGGTTCTATAAATGCTTATCTTAATGGTGTACTTTATTTTGAAGCATTGCCTTGTAATGGAATATATGAAACTGTGATGGTTGTAGGTAACTTAGGAAATGATGTGTTGTGTGTTGATTCATCAAATGGTTTGGATAAAGCATGCTTGTGGCATTATCGTCTTGGACATGTCAACAAGAAACGCATAGCCGAACTCCAAAGTGATGGAGTGTTGGAGTCATTCAACCTTAGGGACGATGACGTGTGCGAGTCTTGTTTACTTGGAAAGATGACCAAGTCACCCTTCACTGGCACTTGTGAAAGGGGTGAGGGTCTATTGGATCTCATACACACCGATGTGTGCATGCCCTTTAGATCAACCACAAGGGATGTGAGCCGCTTCTACATGAATTTTACCGATGATTATAGTAGATATAGGCATATCTACTTAATCAAGCACAAGTCGGAAACTTTTGAAAAGCTCAAAGAGTTTAAACAAGAAGTGGAGAATCAGTTGGGCAGGAAAATCAAGATGCTTCGATCCAATCGAGGAGGATAGTACCTAAGTCTTGAATTCCACGACTGTCCTAAGGAATGCAGAATCATTTCGCAATTGACGCCCCCTAGGACACCGCAGTTGAACGGGGTGGCTGAGAGGCGTAATAGAACCTTGTTGGACATGGTTCGTTGCATGATGATTCGTGCTTCACTACCTATCTCATTTTGGGGGTATGCCTTAGAGACTGCCGCCCATATTCTTAACTTAGTCCCTACAAAGAAGGTTGCCAAAACACCTCACGAGATGTGGATGGGGAAGGCTCCCTCGTTGGCACATATAAAGGTTTGGGGCTGCGAGGCTTTCGTAAGACGAGTGACTCACGGCAAGCTCGAACCTCGTAGTGAGCGGTGTATTTTCATCGGCTACCTGCAGAAATCCTTTGGATATCTCTTCTATAGACCGAGTGACAATGTTGTCTTCATTACGAGGAGAGGGGTTTTCTGAGAGCGAGAACTCATAATCCAAGGGGACAGTGAGAGGCAAATCGATCTTGAAGAGATTCAAGAATCGAGCGATGAAGGAACCTCTAACACTGGAGCTCAACCCGGGGAGGAAACTCCGGTTTAACCGATTGACGAGTCCTTACCTCTTAGACGTTCCGAAAGAGTTAGAGTTCAACCCCAGTTATATGGTTTTCATATTACTACAAAAGGGGATACGTATATTAGTGATAGTACACTAATAAATATGGACAAACCTAATAGCTATAAGGAAGCCATGGTAGGCCCAGAGTCTATAAAGTGGAAAGAGGCGATGGACAGCGAGATTCAGTCCATGTATTACAACAAAGTTTGGAATGTAGTTGACCATGTGCCCGGATGTAAAACGGTCGGGTGAAAGTGGATCTTCAAGAAGAAGACCGACATGGATGGGAATGTGCACACATGTAAGGCGCGATTAGTCCCAAAGGGTTTCACTCAAACTCCCGGAGTTGACTATGACGAAACTTTCTCACCGGTCGCCAAGATAAAATCTATTAGGGTGACGTTGGCCATTGTTGCATTTCAGATTATGAAATATGGCAAATGGATGTCAAAACCGCTTTCTTTAATGGGAAGTTGGCTGAGGATGTTTACATGGCTCAACCAGAGGGTTTTGTCAACGCGAAGCATCCGAATAGAGTGTGCAAGCTTGAGAAGTCCATTTATTGACTTAAGCAAGCGTCTCGTAGATGGAATCTTTGTTTTGACGAGAAAGTCAAGGAGTTTGGTTTTCTACGAAGCGAGGATGAATCATGTGTATATGTCAAAGCCAGTGGGAGTATAGTTAGCTTCCTCGTATTGTATGCCAATGACATACTACTCATAGGAAACGACATCCCGACACTGCATGAGGTCAAGTCCTGGGTCGGGAAGTGCTTCGCTATGAAGGACCTCGAAGAGGCTTCCTATATTTTGGGAATAAGGATAGTGAGAGACAGAAGTAAGAGACTAATAGGACTTAGTCAGAATACTTACTTGGACAAGGTACTAAAACGTTTTAGTATGGAGAATTCTAAGAAGGGGGAGTTACCGATCCAAAGTAATACCAAGTTGAGTAAGACTCAATGCCCGAGTACCGAAGTCGAGATAGCGGAAATGATCCGAGTACCATACGCTTTCGCAGTTGGCTCGATTATGTATGATATGACTTGTACTCGCCCTGATGTGGCCTTCGCTTTGAGCATGGTCAACAGATATCAAGGGAACTGTTGGGTCGTGTTTTGTGTAACGAGTTGCGTCTATTGGGCACGTTAGTTAGTCCATTTTGTATCTCCGGTATGGGCCTGTCCATCCGTGAGTTTAGTAGGTTTTAGTTTATATAGGAGCTTGCATGCATCCTAGAAGGTAACGATAGAATTGAACGATCAGGGTATTCAGCAAGTTTATTGTTATTGTTCTTGTAACCCTAAAATCCTCTACAGCGGAAGCTCTTAGTCGAGCTCTGCTGAGGATTGTTTGATCTAATCATTCGACACATATTGATTCATACTTGTGTTATTTACTGCTTTTACATCCATTGCATTACCTGTTAAGAAGATCTAATCGATCTTTAAGTTAATTAACAACTTAACAGGAACCCTGAAAAAGCGCATTAGACCGCAGTCAAGAACATTCTTAAGTAGCTTCAGAGGACCAAGGAATGGTTTCTAGTCCTCGGTGGGAGTGATGACTTAAAAGTGCAAGGGTATAATGACGCCGGTTTTCAGACCGACAGAGACAACTACCGTTCGCAGTCAGGCTGGGTCTTTACCCTTAATGGAGGAGCAGTGACTTGGGAAAGTTCCAAGCAAGAGACCATGGCTGATTCAACATGCAAATCAGAGTACATTGCAGCGAGTGAAGTGTCAAAGGAGGCAATATGGTTGAAGAACTTCATTGGAGACCTTGGAGTTGTCCCAGCCATAAAGGAGCCCATGGAAATTTTCTGTGATAATGAAGGAGCGGTTGCCTTGACCAAGGAACCGAGGGATCACGGCAGTTCTCGACATATCGACAGAAAATATCATTTTATTCGACATCGGGTGGAAGAAGGACTCCTCGTAGTGAAGAGGGTATCGTCAGAGGATAACCCAACAGATCCACTTATGAAGGGACTGAGCAGGGTTAAGCACTTGCAACACGCTAGGAGCATTAGGCTGAAGGAAGATATTAGTTTAGATTAGATAGCTTAGAAACGTGTAATAGATAAACTGTAATTAACATTTGATGATTAAATAAAAGAGTATTATTTATTAGTAATGTTACTGTCTTATGTTAATTGTTTACCTATTGTTTCATTTTGCATGTTTTGACTTCCTGAATAATAAGAATTATTCGAACCATCCACAATCGTTCATATGTTGGAAGTAGGTATGAATGAAGACTATCATGAATTGGTATGTAGATTGTCTAAAATGTATTAGACATAGAAAAAGTTTGCTACAACGTTTATGAGTGCTTATGAGTTTGATTTGAGCATTGGAATAAACCCACGCTTGCTGGAATCACTTCATGGAATTTATCTCGAGTGATCGCAAGACGATAATATCATATGGTCTTAAAACCTAGATATATGGTTTATTGTTTGGTAATTGGTTATGCATTGATAATGCGAAAACGCATCAGTAACTTGATGTTATAAAATGCATTGTTGTGCATGATTTGGTTAGTGAATAATAAATGCATATAAGTCAAACTTTATTTGTTCCTTTTATCCTAAGAGGGTAAAAGCGATATTAGGGCCCCTCGATGATTTGGTTTGACTTATGTGTCGAGCCCAGTCAGGACTGAATTGATGTGTTCAATTAAGTTCTATGTCAAACGAATCAGAGATAGAGAAACAAACCGTTGGACAATAAGTATGACTATGTTCCATGTAATTGTCCGCACGATATCTAAGAATGGAGGACTGTACGATCCCTTATCTAAAGGACAGGTTACTGATAAGATCAGAGTTTGACAGCATCTTTGAGAGCTACGATTGCTAATCGGGTTATGCTTACATTTGTAGTCACTAGACTTATCCAAGTGGGAGACTGTTGGATTACTGTCTAAGCCCATAACTATATTTGGTAAGTACTTGACCTGGTTGTGCATGGTCCTTTTAGGTTGCCTTCACCATAGCAACTTGACAAGGTAATTTATGGAGAGAGAGAAGATATTATGATTTAAGAATAATATATTAAAAGAGAAATCATATTATTTAATTAATATTAGTCAAAAATTAATTAGGAATTAATTTGGTGACTAAAAGAGATCAATTGAATAAAGGGGACTAAAAGAGATTAATTGAATAAAATGGACTTAAACTGTCAAATGTTTGATAGTTGTATTTTGGGTTGGGAAACCTAATGGATTATAGGGTGAACGAAATTATGATGAGAGCCCATCATATTTTCATCCATGGCCCTATTCTAGAAGGTTCCATGGGCTTCTTAATGTTTAAGCTATCCATTAGGGTTTTGACTGAAACCCTAGCTGCTTATAGTATAAATAGAACCCCTAGGTTACAGAAATTGGCCATTGCTTTTCCAAGAACCCTAGAGCCAATTTTGGTGTGCCTCCTCCCTCTCTCATATACTACCCTCTTGCTATTTGGTGTTTGTAAGCCATTAGAGGAGTTACACTTGTGACTCTAAGCTCAAAGAAGAAGAAAGATCAAGATTTATTCAAGAGGTAATCATCTAGATCTCATTAGTTACATTGATTTTGTAATATGTATGCTAGATCTAGGATTTCAAATATTGGATGAATTGCATGTACAATAGAGAAACCTAGATCCAAGTAATTAGGGTTTGCATATACACATAAGAATGGATTGTTGACTCGAGTGTTGACTTCAGTTGACTTTAGGTTTTGGTCAAGACAGGAATTATGGAGACCATGGAGGGGTAGAATGGTCTTTCACCCATTCCAATAGATTAAAGGGAGAAAATAACTTGGTTTATTTGGAGTTGTGATTTAATTTTTAATTAGAGATAATTATCATATGTGTTAGGGGGAGGATAGATCGGTGATTCGTGTACGAGGTTTATTTGCTTGCTTACGAGGTGAGTGTTCTCATTATACTTACCTTGAGTGGTAATTTTGTGTGACTGGAGGGTCTTGTGTTCTTATATTAAGTAATGTGATATCCTGCATTATGTCTTTGTGATTTATTTTGTATATTATACTAAGCTTTCCTGAGTTAGGACCGGAGGGTCCACCCGAGTTGTGGGAGTGGAGGGTTCCACTGAGACACATCAACCAGAGGGTCTAATTTGAGATATAGCCATGATAGGCTAACGATTCATGTGTGGTATTTTGAGGAAATCACTAAGCTTCGTGCTTACCGTGTTATGTGTTATGTGTTTCAGGTACTTCTCAGGATCACGGGAAGGCGCTGACTTGATTGTACACACGAGATGGAGTTTATGTTTTTGAGGATCCTGTATTTTATCAAACAAATTATGAAGTTGTGTTTTTGACAATTTGACAATTGTGGTTTTTGGAATGTGATATTGAGAATTATGTGGTTTTGAAAATGAAATTTTTGTTTGAAAATTTACGGTGTTACAATCCTACATACATATATGCAAAGGGATAAACCCTGGTCTTACATACAATTACCAATGGCCAGATCCTGGTCTTTCATACAATTTCCAAGAGCCAAATCACGGTTTTTCATACATATTCCAAGGGCCACACCCTGGTCTTCCATGTAAGTATCACAAAGACAACTAGCATTCCACATATTATAGTGAGAAGACTCACATTGCCGACGCAGAGAACAATAACTCTTACATCCAACGAACGGGTGCTATACACTTCCTAATAAACCACACAAGGTATACCTTTAGTCCATCTTTTAAAACTAGCCAATTGACCAAAAGTCAACACATGTAGAAAGTCAACGGTCAAGGTCAAATTTAACAGTCAACAACTCCATTTGTTGATACTCACGTCGTGACTAACGAATTTAGCCCTGGTCCAAAACTGACGTTCACATGATTGGTATGTCACGTCGTGACAGGCTTCCTATCACGTCGTGACATATGGTTTTTCTCCAAAACCATGCCTTTAACTCCTTTATGCCATTTATTGATCCATTCTGGGATACATATGTTACAATTATTTCCACTCAACAGAGAGAAGTCGAGCCCATAAAGGATTCTCTACGGAATCGTTGGTCATTTTCAGAAAGACCAATTTTTTTTGGCACTAAAGGGTGTTTTTTAGTCATTTTTGGAAATTTCTCATATTGAGAAGATAAGACATATCATAATTGTTGATTTTATATTTTCCCGATTCGAATGAAATGATACACTCAAACAAGGTAGTATGTTAATCTTCTAAGGCTAGTGTGTTCCCTTTCACTACCTCTTACTTTTTAATTGTCACATAACCGTCACATCGTTTTTTCTTCTACCCTCACTAATAGAAAATATTCACCTCTTACCACCTCTAACTTTTTTAATTAAATATATAAAATAAAATTTTAATATTTTTTAAATATCTAGAATACTAAAGAGTATTACTTTATTAATTTAATAATAAAAACCATTACATAGTAAAAATGACAATTAAATAAATAAAAAAAACAACATAAGAAAAGTCTACTAGAAATATTTTTTCATAATTTCCTTTTTTCCCTTAAAACCATCACAAGTTAATCTCCTAAAATATGTATCCTTTTTTCCCTTAAAACCATCACATCTTCATTTCCTAAAATATGTACTGCGCTTTGTGATAGAAATTTCATATCACATATTTTTTGTTTTTCTTGTCACACATTTTTCTGCTCCTCTCATGTTTATTTATTGGTCAATTTCTTTTTTTTTTAAATTACAAACATGTTTCGAAATTCAAATTATATAATAAGAAACTATTTTCGATCTTGCATATGTCATCATCTTTTGTCGGCTCCAGGTGCATTAAAAAAGTTATATTTTTTTGCCTTATCTCTACCAATCGGACAAACTATCTCTTCGAGTTCAAGCTCTTCATCTTGGTTCAAATCAAACTCGAAACGAGCATCCGATGAAGTTGTGGAACTCGTTTTGTAAATGTTGGTTCTTTTCGAACCACCTTCTTCTTTTTTTTATAAACGTCTTTCCATATTTGGGAATCAAATAAAAACTTCCTGACTTCAACAAATTTGAATGACCCCCATTAATTTTAAATATTTCAAGCTTTGTTTAAAAACATTTATATTTTTTCCCCACTTTTCCATTGACTGATCAGGTTGTTATACATCCCGTTTAACTTTGTAACCATCTAGTTTATATCACAAAACTTGGTCTTGTATTAATGCTTTGTACGGTATTCGCCATGACCCATTATGTTGAGAAATCGCTCGGTAATGCGTTGTCAGATATGAACGTTCAATTGTGCATTTCCATTCATGGATCCTCAAAAATGTTGATACATGATTCCGCAAATACTTTCTCTTCTTCTAGTGTCTGATATTGAGGGGCTGCCGTCTTTTAGCCAATGTTTTTCCCTTTCAGATGGTACAAGAACGAGTTCGAGTTCGGGTTCAGAGTATTATTATATTTTCCTTTTGAATGTTTTGAACCCACTTCCCGAGTATTATTTTGTTCAAAACTCCACGATTGGTCATACTCTTGGGAGTGAGTATAAGAATTAAGACAATTATGGAGTATTAGTTGATGACTAATGGAGATTGGACATGACATGGAGATGAAACTAACACTAATGAGTACTTAAATGGAGATTTTAAGTATTGGAAACCCATACTTAGATATTACTTCATGATGAGTCGATTATGATTATGTAGTCAAAGTTTATTCGTTCATTTTTCCTCAATAGGAAAAATGATATATTTAGGCCCTTTGGTGATTTGATGTTGACATTATAATGGTGGCCCTATCCTAAACTAGATTGATGTGTTTAATCTTGTAGTCTAATAAGGTCATCATAAATCGAAAATCAGGAAACATAATTTTAGACCATGAGATTGATTCATATACATGTCTCAGGTTCATACGATATATTATAGAATAAAGGAATATATGATTACTTATCTAAGGGTTGTCTCTAAGAATATGATTTAGAGATTGAAATTTTGTAAGGAAGCACGCTTTGCTGATTAAGTGGGAACCTTGTGACCAATAATAGTTGATGACGTCTCAAAGTGGGAGACTGTTGGAAAATTGTTTAATGTCATAACTAATTGGTAAGACTATCCATTAACAACAAGGTACTTTTTGGGTTGCCCTCAATGAACAAAATAGTATCAGTATGTTATAAGAAAGAGATACAAATAGTTTATTTCATTATTCATGTGATTAATTAGAAACTAGTTTGGAATTAATTAGAATTTATCTGGAATTAATTTGTGCTAATGAAAGGGTGCATAGATAAATGTTAATTATTCAATAGTTGAATAGTTGGAAGGTTTTGGATCGGTTAGAATGGATGGATGAAAACCAAAAGGAATATCCTTGTGAATTTTCTTTCAAGGCAAATATAAGAAAAGGATTTGAATTCTAGATTAATTTGGATAATTTAATTATTCAAATTTGCTTTCTTTCCAAACAACCAGAAACTATAAATACCCCATCCCCGACACTACTAAAATTCATCCCCCTCTACACGTTTAGAGTTTCTCTTCTCTCTTGATTAATTCATTAGTCAATTTCTATTGTTTGAAGTTAAGGTTCGCCTGCAGTGACTCCAGGGCATGAGGCAAAGCTTTATGTTTGCAGCGGGGGATTAGTCGGTGCGCGAAAGCTGGCCCGGAAACCCTCGTTAGGGAAGTTCCCTTTCCAAAAAAAACATCAATAATTTGGTCTTATTGGGTGTGAAGTATTAGAGCCAATTTACTTTGGTTGCTTACTTCCTTGGCTTGAGGATTTCAAATTCTACATCAAAGGTCCTTCAAGCAAATTGGTTTTACTAAAGGTTAGTAATTTTGATCCCTCTTGTAGTCGTTCATATTATTTAGTTTAAAGATCCATACAGATTTTAGTTGTTTGCTTGCCTTAATTAAAATATTTGTTTTCACTGCCACATTATAATCTAGGAAGTATACAGAAAACCTATCAAATTGAGGTTAGAATAATAGTAGAAAATGGTAGAAAGTTGTGTGAAATAATGAATAAAAAGTGTAGCATTTATAAATCACATTTCAAAGCAAAAAAAAAAAAGGCCAACTAGCCGTTGGAGAGGAAAAAAGAGGAAGAAGATGCGGGGGAAAGGTTTGTCACGAGGAGGTCAATCGCATCACCACACACGGGTCAGTGTGGTGTTCAACACATCACTGCAGTGACGGCTCACTGCCTCACAATGTGAGAGTCTTGGAATGGAAATGGAGTGAATTTATTGTTTGAGTGTATATTATTGTTTATATAGTTAAGTTAACAAAAAATTAAAAAACTAGTAGTTCAACGGTCATAAAAAGGAGGAGAAAGAAAAGAAACCACGTAATTTAACTGACCAGATCATCCACAATTTTGACGGTACCGTGAAGCTTCGAGTCGATGTAGCTAACGATACCAGTGGTAACCCTTAGCTCACAACTCTTGTCGCTCCACTCCATCCACCATAATATATTAACTATATTCTTTCTTTTCTTATTGCCAAATGTCTAAATCGATAGGATACTTTGAGTAAATTACATGAATCGTCCTCATACAGGTGCCAAAAGGCAAGTTCAATCCCTATTTTCAAAAAATTAATTCGGGTCTTCCGTTGGATGCTTTACACTTTCGTGTTTCTTCCCTCGTTGGTTTAAATTTACACACTGCATCCTTTACCAGATATAAAATGACTATATCATAATTATTATTTAATTTTTAATTTATATATAACTCAGTTTACTTAAAGAATTACAACCCACATATCTATCTCTCATTTTTCCTCTTAAATCAATTGAAAACCTAAAGCATCCTCATCACCACCTATCAGACCACCACCACATACGCCCAACATCGTCAATGGCCACCGTCGGTGACCATCATAGTCATTGGCCAGTGTTTTATCCTCTTAAGCAAGTGTCTCTTCTTCACCTACAACTACATACTCTATTTTTCCTTTCTCTCAAAACACCATCAAAACGCTAGAGAACCGCTCACCACCATTGACAGGCCCTAATCCCCCTCTCTCTCACGCTTTCTCTTATCCTTTTCTTCCTTGTCCAATCTGAGTACTCCTTCTTCGAACCTTAAACTTCATCGTCTCAGATCGCCACCGCCTGTTTCATGATGGGTTTTCACTGTGGAGGTTTCAAGTCGAGCTCCATTGGCTGTAACACAATTAGGGTTTCTATGAATCTGTCGTTGCTAATGAGCATGGCAAAGGGATACGATGGTGGTAGAAGTCGGACATCAGGATCTGTTGATCCATCGCCAAAGTAAATATTATTACCGCCGCCACCATTGTAACACCCAAGATTTTGAAAGCCAAGAAAGTAAAGGAAACCCTAAATTTAGGAGGGACTCGACGAGTCCAAGGAGGAACTCGACGAGTCCGAGCGGGATCCGAGTCGAGGAATAAGTGACCAACTCGGCGAGTCGGCCAAGGCGACTCGGCGAGTAGGGTCTGTGCGAGGAAAACCCTAAATACGGGGCTTAGAGCCTATTTAATCGCATCATTCTTCTTCCTAGTGCTCCTTTACTGTCTCTCACACCCAGAACGCCGCACCCTAAGCCCCCATTGTGATGATTCATGCTTTTGGTCATTTTTGAGTGATTTAGAGGAAGAAGAAGAAGTGGGAATCTTTGAAGCATCAAGGAGTGGCTTTGGATCCGAAGTTTGGGGATCATTTCAAAGCATTTGAAGGTATTAATTCGTTTCTCTCCTATAGGTTTTCCTTGGTTATGAGTTTTGGGGCTTTTAAGCCACGTTTAAGATCAATCTCGAGCTTGAGGTCCAGATCTGAGGTTGCTACCTCAGATCCATGCTTGTTTTGGTTTTGAATCCCGTAAAGTATCAGTCATTGAGTGGATTATGGAGCCTCTTGGTCTTAAACCTTAGTTTATGGTGCATTTTGCCTAGATCTCCTTCTCTACACGTAAAGTTTGCAACTTTACGTGAGGAGTAGGCTTGGGAAGAGTAGATCTATGGTTTGGAGTCCCTGCATGACTCGAAAGTCCTCTGCATGTTGTGGAACCGAATGGACTCGGCGAGTCCTTCGAGTGGACTCGGCGAGTGGCTTGAAGATGAGGAGGAACTCGACGAGTGGGATGAACAGCTCGTCAAGTCGGATGAAGATGGGCATGAACTCGGCGAGTTGGATGAACAACTCGGCGAATTGGATGAAGATTGCCTTGTGCTCGGCGAGTCAGGTCGCGTAGCCCCAAACCCTTCGAGTTAAGACTCGAGTCAGCGAGTCGAGCAAGGACTCAGTGAGTTGGACAGGACAGGATTCGGGAATCAGTAGACTCGGCGAGTCAAAGGCTGACTCGGCGAGTCAAGTCGTGATTGGAAGGACTTTGAGCATAGGGACTCGGCGAGTCAGTAAGTGGACTCGGCGAGTAGGGTTGACCTGGAAGGTTGACTTTGACCAGGACTTTGACTTTGGAAAGATTTGATTTGGTTGACCTTTGAAGGTCAGTTAAACTAAGTGTTATGTTGATATTGGTAGCTCGGGGAGCTAGTGGAGCAGCAGTTCGGAGTCAGTGGTCAGGTAGCGGTCAAAGGGATTAGCAGCAGCAGTTCAGCAGTATCAGGTGAGTTTCCCTTTGTGTGAATGGGTCTACGACCACAATGTCGGCCCATGTAGACATGAGTAGAAGACCCGGGGGTTAGCCCTAGGCATCGTATGCTAGTATGTTAGCCAGGACGAGGTCCAATGTTAGCGGGCGGGTGCCCAAGGAATGGTTTATGTGATAGTTTATACTTGTTGTCTGTGTGATACTTGTATGTGCCTGGTAGGGAGGTGAGAGTGGGTGAGGTCCCGTATCTCACCAATAGCAGAGTGTGGATGGTGTTCCACATCTCAGTAGCAGCAGAGCAGGGGCGAGGCCCAAGTCAGGAAGGGAGTGAGTGTGGGCTGGGCCCGTATCTCACTACTAGTAGGAGCATGGACGGGGTTCCGTGACTCATCAGTAACAGGTCAGGGGCGGGGCCCAGAGATAGGCGAGGCCTTAGGACAAGATCCGTTAGTATGTGTTTAGCTTATGTGAGATGTTTATGTGCTATTATATGTTAGTGGGCGAGGCCCTGTGACAGGCGAGGCCTACGTGAAACAGATCTGTATCCGAGCGAGGCTCGAAGCCAGGCGGGGCTGGAGCGGCGGGGTCGTTGTAGCGGGCGAGGCCCGAGGTAGGGGGCGAGGCCCAGGATAGCGGGCGCGGCCCAGTATGTTTGTTGTATGTTTGCATGGTATGTGGTAGGGTGGGGAACTCACTAAGCTTCGTGCTTACGGTTTTCAGTTTTGGTTTCAGGTGCTTTCGGTAGCGGATGATGGAGCTCGGGATGATCGCATGGCACACACCATAGATTAGTCAGCCTGGGAATGTTTTACTCTGATAATGAACATGTGTTTTGAAAACTAATACTCTGTTTATGTTTTGAAATGATGATTTTACTTTAAGTAATATTTTATTAAAAGAAATTTTTAGTCTTGAATTTTGGGACGTTACAACCATCCTTATGGTGTAAGTGCCTATTACTTCAATTCATCAACTCTGATACAATAGGAAAACAAACATCAATCATCGCCACCACGAATGTCCTTATTCTACAGCCCTAATAGTCAACGAATAAATAGAAGACGACGGTGATTACCATAACTGCTCGTTCTGCTTCTGTGGTCATGTTAGTGTTGATCGATGGTGGTGCTGTTTACCATCTATGGTGGTTGTCGGATCGATGGAGAGGAAGATGACAACGTGATAAAGATGGAGACAAAGCTGGGGAATGGGAAAGGGGTGGCTGGGTTAGGGTGTAGATATTTATTTGTTTTCTTGTTTTAATCTAAAAATGATAAACAAATAATATAAAATTGAAAAAGAAATTATTAAGGGAAAAATAGTTCTTTATGTCTTCGGGGGCGACCCGAGTGAAAAAAACTTATATATGGACAATCTGAGTAAATTTTAAAGTTAATGACTGAATGCACCTTTTAACACATGTACGAGATACAATTTATTTAATTTACCAACACTTTTTTAGTAATTATTTGGTTGGTTTCTAAAAGGGTTAATGTTTGAAAAGTCATTATATATACAACATTGTTCTGTTTTAGCCTCAATCTTTTATTTTGTTCATTATATGCCATTATTTTTTGAAAACTTTTCATTTTCGGGATATTGGCCGGTCACAAACAAGTTATGATGACGTGTCAGTTGGTTGGTATGAATTTTTTTTCTCAGATTGCATTTAGCCCTAATATTTACGTTTGAGTTTGCGTTTAGCCCCCACATTATATATATATATATATATATATATATATATATATATATATATATATATATATATATATATATATATATATATATATATATATATACATTTTAGCCCTTGTCCAATCACTAATAGGTATTTTAAATTAAATAGCTCAAAATGAAAAAGGAAGAGGCACTAAAGGCAACAATCGAACTTGTGGACTTCTCTTTGAGGGGCGAGGCTTGTTAGCCGGTAAGCCAAAGGGCTCTCTTTGTTATCATATAAAACTTATTAAGTTGTGTCAAACCATCTTAATTTCAATCAACAACTTACATATTGGTATAATAAATATATTATCAAAGTACAACGCCTTAATAATATTAATTTGTAAGAACATGTTGTAATAAGAAAATATCATAATACAAATCTATAATAAGTAAAAAAGTGTTCAATGCTATTTCTAGCATTTAACCCTTAAATGTTCCGCGTACTAGCATCTCATTTCTTTGGTTTCTCAATAAATATTTCATTAGAAATATCTAATTGTTTCTTAAATGAGTTAAGATTGAATTAACAATTTTGATTGGCTCAAAGATTAACATTTCACATTGTTTATTAGATGTCTCAGAATCGAGACTTACATTAGGTTTTTTTTTCTTCATTCTAAAATACATATATACATTAAATACAACAAAAACCAATAATATAAAAAAAAGAAAAAAAAAAGAGTCATTGGCTTGCTAGCTAACACACACTGCCACTCAAGGAGAAGGCGCAATTTCAATTCTTGTCTTCGTTTTTTTCATTTTCATTTTAAGTTATTATGCTTTAAAAAGCATAATCGTAATTGGCCAGTGGCTAAAATAAAAAATTTTCTAAAAAATAATGGTAAATAGAGAACAAAAAAATATTGAGGCTAAATGCAAATATATATATATATATATATATATATATATATATATATATATATATATATATATATATATATAAATGAGGTTATATCAAACCAAGAAAAGTATTTTATGTAAGTCAAACTGACACATCATAATGATCTCTTGGTGACAGGCTAATGGCCCTATATATATATATATATATATATATATATATATATATATATATATATATATATATATATATATATATATATATATATATATATATATATATATATATATATATATAATGGCAAATAAGGAACAAAAAAACGACTCAAAGAGAATAATATTGTATATATAAGGCTATCCATAATACTTCTTACGGACCACGAATCATCTTAACTCCGCCTAGCCATCACGAACCACAAAACAACTCTAGTATACATATCAACCACGAGCCACCACCGACCATTGGGACGGTGTTCGTGATTGTGGTTCGTGGTCACGTCAACAACAAATACCTTCCTTGAAGGTATTGGATGGTCTAATGACTTCTATGGCGTTAACCGACGACAAATTAGGTGGGAAAAAATTTGGTGGTTGTGTTCAAAAAAGTCCAAGAGATAACGCCGTATATAGTTTTGGATGACTTTTTTTTTTCCTTATAATTTAATATTGGTCTTCTATTTTAAGTTTTATAGTGATCACTGCTATTATAAAACTGTGAACTTAATTAAATAATAGATCTTCTCCATATGCTAGGATTTTTGTTGCTTGACCTAAAATTTATATGGTAACAAATATCTTTTATTTTCATTTAACAAAATTACAAAACCATTAAGTAGACGCATAATTACTTCCCTTTAATATAAGTCAAAGTAAGGTATCAAAATAGAGAAGATTATATGACCAAAATCAAATTGATCATCAACTTTATTCACATTGCACCAGAGTTTACATAAATTCAGACCCTCCATGTTTTCATGCTAGGTTTTCCCGGAGAAGCTCCTTAAGATATTATTAGTATTACACAGATGGTTTCTGTTACATGTATAGATTTTTGTCTGATAACCTCTGAGAAGGGATTGCCATGAGTGGGTTTTTCTTCTTCAAGACAATCCCAAATTTATCAGAAAGCTCATGTTCTTTGTCTTCTGGCAAAGTCCAATCAAACGAGTGCAATAATGAAGCCAAAAGATACACCAACATCTTCTCACCCAAAGGAATTCCAGGACACTTTCTCCGACCAGATCCAAATGCCAGAAAGTTGGTGTTGTTTCCAGAATAATCGTATTTGGTTGTTCCATCGGTGTTCAGAAACCTATCGGGATCAAATTTCGTAGGATTTTCCCAGTGTTTTGGATCCCTGTGTATTGCCCAGACATTCAAAAACACATTGGAACCCTTTGGCACTGTGTATCCACCAACATTGCAAGATTGATTTGGACATCGCCCTATCAATAGAGGAAGCGGTGGATGTAAGCGGAATGTTTCTTTTATCACTGCATCTAAGTAACATAATCTTGGAAGATGAGATTCTTCTACAATGTTGTTTAGGCCCACGACTTGCTCTAATTCGTCTTGTATCTTCTTCATTATCTCTGGATGTTTCAAAAGCTCTGCCATTGTCCATTCCGCCATTGTTGAGGTTGTGTCTGTTCCTCCGGTTACAATGTCCTGTTTCAACAAAACTTAGTTATTTCTGTGTCGAAGGGATGTATGAAAAGTGAAAGATGATACCATGAAAAGAGATTTAATTTGGGTAATACTGAAAGTTGATGTATCGTTTTGTTGTTTATGCTCTAGTAAAATCTGCAATAAATCATTTCTTCCCTCTTGCTCTACTGATTCTTCAAGTTTAACGTTCATTCTATTCTCGATAATCGTCTGAAAAATCTCATCAACCTTCTGCAACTGTTGCTTCATTTCTCGTTCCACACCCTGTAAATCGAATCTGGAAAGTACCGGAAAAAGGTCCGACACGTTCGATGCTCCCAGAAGCTCCACAATCTTTGAAATAACCTCCCGGAACCCTAGATTAGTGTTTTCTTCGTTTTCATCCAAACTTTTCCCCCACATCATGCTGGTTACGACACTGAGTGAGGACGCGAACGCCAACCCGCCGACGTCCACCTCCGTCCCCATTGATTCGTACACCTGCTTGATGTTTTTTCTGACTCCGGTTCGCCGAAAAGAGCGAGAAGCTTCAAGGTTCTTATGGCTCAGGACTTCGGAGACGAACACTTTACGCAGTTTGCGCCAGTATGAGTTGTTGTCGGACCAGAGGATATCTTTGCCACCGTATGTGATGACAAGCCCAGCCACCGGAGGGTCTCGGTTAGCAAAAGCATCGTCCTGCACACGCACCACTTCTTTAGCCAGATCGGAGGAGCTGACGATGATGTAGGTCTTACTTCCGAGCTGGAGTTTAAAGATGGGGCCATAACGTTGACCCAATTTGGTGAATTCATGGTGCAAGTCGGGGCTGAGAAATGGAAGGTATCCCAGCACCGGCAAGCCACGAGGTCCCGGTGGCAACCGCAATGTGGCCTTTCTGAAACTGTACCATAAAATAAGTAATGAGATGACTGAAAAGACGAGTAATTGGAAAGTGAGGTCCTCTTTCTTGCTGATAATTAGTTCCGACCACCATGACCACCGGCCATCTGAGATCATTTTGTGAAGATTGTTATTATGAAATTCAAAGCGAGAGATTTAGATATAAATAAACAAATAAATAAAAGGAAGTTGTAATTTCAAAAAGTCATAGAGCTAGATTGTATGGTTGGTACTTGGTACGGTGGTACATACAAGAAGACAGGATATTGTAGAAAATACGTTATGAATAATTGTTATTTTGTATTCTGCTTTAAATAAAAAGTTTGAATAATAATAATAAACCATTATTATATTCTTTTGTTCAACATATATGGTCCGCTTAGTATTCAAATTATTAATATTAATTCAATTGAGATATATGTCTATAGATAATCTTATTTTTAATAGGTTACGTGTTTTTCTATTATTTTTCTTAATTTTGTGATTGGTGTTTGTACTTTGTATAGATGCAGTAACATTTTTCTTGTGTGATGTGTGTTTGCGGGCTCATGTTCGATAAAGTTTTTTTGGTATGGAAGGATTTCCATGCGTGAGAGGCGGAGGTGGTGAACATTTTCGCACATGAATACCCCCAGAGATGCGTGTACGTGATGTGGAGTGGACCGCTCTAAGCTTGATTACGACCAATAACATTCTTTTATTTCCAAACGGTCAAGAAGCTTTGCTTTTGATCATCTAAAAATTAAGTGACAAAATATGAAAATATTAAACAAAAAAGAAGAAATGAGGTAGTTGGGAAAATCTTAAACAAAGAAGAAAGAGGCATGCTTTTGAATTCTTTGGCTGCTGAGGTATGAAAACAATATGAAAATTCAAGTCAAGAATGTATAACACAAACAATTAATCAAACTATCTCTTTGATTAAATGAGAAAATAACTCAAAACTCAATTTATGAATACAATCTCTTACTCTTCATGGCTAAAGCAAGATGTATATATTCTAACTGTAACAAAGTGAATTCCAAACCACTTTTTTTTTTATTTAAACACATAAAACCCAAACATATAGTTTGAAAACTCATAAATATCTCAATGTTAACATCTTTCATAACAAAAGTCAAATCCCAGAATCCTCAACATAACATGAACTGGTGTGTACAATCATGTCGGTGCCTTCCTGCGATCCTCTGAGGTACCTGAAACACATAACACGGTAAACACGAATGCTTAGTGAGTTCCCCAAAATACTACGCACATACATTTAGCCACTCAAGGCTACAGCTCTACGAGACCTTCTGGTCATTGTGTCTCAGTGGGACCTTCCAGTCCCACAACCCTGGGACCCCTTCCGGTCCTACCCCTGATGACCTTCCGGTCCTAACTCTGTAGACCTTCCGGTCCTACTATGTTGACCTTCCGGTCCAAACTCTGTTGACCTTCCGGTCTAACTCTGCAAGCTCAGGACACAGCATAGACATATCACATAGATAGAAACATATCTTATAACTCTTATAAACACATAAGACCTTCCGGTCACACATAATTACCACTCTAGGTAAGGTATAGTGAGAAGACTCACCTCACAACTAGTAGGTAATAGACAAGCACTTGGAATCTTGAGCTAGCATCCGCCTAACACATTAGACAAGCATCTCAATCATTATTCATCTTTTACTCATTCACACCTAAGTCCTCTTATTCTCTTCCCAACCCTTGGGATGGGTAAAAGACCATTTTACCCCTCCATGGTCCCCACATGCTCTTAATTGACCCACTCACGAAGTTAACAGAAGGAAAAATGAGTCAACAACCCAATTCGACCAGACTCGCCGAGTCCACTTGTATCTCAGATTTCTTCCTAGGGTTTACTCAGCTCGTCGAGTTGACCCCCAAACTCAACGAGTTACTACTGGGTCAGACCCGATCCGACTCATCGAGTCATCCCATAGACTCGGCGAGTTGTCTCAAACAGATCTCTCATTTGATCGACTGAGGTCAGATCTGTAGCTCCAATTTATAGATCTAGCCTCCTAGTACCCAAAATTCACGCAAAGGTCTGATCTTGGTGTCCATACATGGTATATATTTCTCTATATGCTATCAAAACTCCATTAATGCTTCCTAGCTTCACAACTCCATCGTTTCACAACCATGGCTTCACACTTTCAGACTCTATGGACCTCACAAGGTCCTAGATCTATAGCACAAGCTCACAAATGGGGGTTTGATGCACCCAAATCCCCATCCAAAGGTGATACAAGCCCTAAATCTCACCACCATGGAATCTAATCAATCAACAAAGAATGTAAGAGCTTTATACCTAGATTTGAAGCTTGAGATGAAAAGGAAACATATCCACAAGCTCTCCTCCTTAATCCTTGAAGAACCTTGCTCTTCCTCTTAAGGAAATGACTTCAAATGAGCCTCTTTCCCTATCTTGCTCACAATAAATGCTAGGGTTACTCTCATGGGGTGAATGAACACTGATGGGGTGATATGGAGGCTATAAGTGCCTTTAAATAGGCTCAGGCCCGAGAAAATTAGGTTTTCCATCGGCAACACTGACTTGTCGAATCGGCTCATCGACTCGTCGAGTCTACTCATTAATCCACGTCACCTGTCGCAACCCTACTCGACGAGTTGAGACGCCAACTCGTCAAGTCCCTTCAGAAATTCTTAAATTAAATAATTAAAATTATATGCCTGGAAATTCGGATGTTACAATTCTCCCCCACTTGAATTAGATTTCGCCCTCGAAATCGCTCTCTAGGATCACACAGCTCAAAACCCAAAACTCCGGAAGTACTACCCAAGAGGACTTCATACCACACAACTATCTTCCTCCAATGATACCTGATCCCAAGCTCCCAAAACCCAAAAAAGGACAGACCAAACTGTCGCTACGATACCACCTCTGGCTCCGCAGAATCTGGAAACTCTAGTAGTCTGCCTCCCTGCTAGCTGCCCTCTCAAGATATCACCATGGTATCTGCTCCACAAATAACAAACCTCGATATCTCACTATCCCTTGATCCTTTCGTCGTGGCTGATAAACAAGTCAACGCCCTAACATAGGCTTCTGATCGCTTGACCTAGATATATTACTCAATCCAAATCATACTCCAAAATGAAAGGACCACATTACACTAGGGAGCTATCCACTAAGCTTCAATCAGAACCTATCCGAACAATGAACTCTCGATACCCTGTCCTTAAACACAAGAAAAGATCATGCTTACTCAACAATATCCTATGACTTCTACAATCATGAACCTCCATAGGTTACCCATAACATGTCCCAAAGTGTCTCACTGATTTCCTTCTCGCAACAACTACCTCGGTCTACTGTGACACACGAGTCACGAAGTTCGCTTTTCCCCAAGCTAATACTACAATCCAAACTGAAAACATCTCACCTTCGACCTCTGTCGTACTGATCATTAAATCCAAGCGTCTCGAGGTCCTTCCATACGAACGACCTGACCCACACAGATCTAAGCCATTCGATGACGCATGACACCTCTCTATGAGGAACCTACCTCGGAGCTCTGAATCTCATCTCGCCTTCATAATACACCACTAGCGCCAACTCAACTCGAGAGTCTGGCCTGTCGTGAAATTAAAAACACTCTTCCCAATGAAGCGCCCAACTCATAACCCATGACTCTATGATAATGTTACCCAAACCAAGGAACTCTTCTGCGTCATGCTATGACTGGTGAAAACTACTGCTCCCCGTAATTCCACATCGCTCTCCTTTTGACCAGCGAAAGCTTCAGCTCTTCGCAGTTTCACAATGCTTACTCACTGTTTGGCGAGTACTACGAACTTTCCACAGTATCGCCACACCATCTAGCTGACTGGAGGATACTATGGCTCCCTGCAGTATCACCACACCCTCTTGCTAACGGGTGAATACTACGGCTCCCCGTAGTATCACCACACCCTCTTTCTAACTGGTGAATACTATGGTCCCCCGTAGTATCACCACACCCTCTTACTAACTGGTGAATACTACGGCTCCCCGTAGTATCACCACACCCTCTTGTACTAACTCATGGATGTTGCAGCTCCCTACAACCTTATAACACTTTCTCTTACCATCCACGGTCCCATCCTCAAGTCGACGCCGCACACTACATCTATAACCCATGTTCCATGGCCCAACATAGATGGATGCACACACACCCATCCAAAAATAAGCATCACTACTCCTGACGGCAACTGACATGACCAAACTCCTTTTCTCACTGCAATTCACATTCTTAAATAATATCGTTTGACATCAATTAGCCAAAGGGCTCCCACTGGAACCATAAATACTTGCTACACAACTTGCCATCTCTTAACTCAGAACTCAAAATAATCTGGAAATAAGGACATCATACCCGGATACCTCGGTACACCAACACAAAATCTCACGAAGTTTTGCCCAAACCATTGATCTCATACTCACGGCACCATACTCGGATACCACATTGCTCTTTCAGAATCTCTCAACCGATCTTCCTCTCGCACCACATGTAACCTCAGAGTATTCCATCTCCTAATTTAAAACACAGAGGCATCGTCAATGGCTCAGAACACGTTGACGAAAACTCAAAGCTCCCCCACTACTGGTCACTACCCATACGGAACTACTCATATCGACCCTGAAATTGGTTGACAAATCAACTGCTGCTCTTCCTGGGGTATATATCACAATCTATACCATCACTTGCAAACCTCAGCTATTGCATCCGTAATCCAGTGACCTGATCGCACTCGAACTTGACATATGCTAACTGATGTGTGTAAAACAAACTAGTTTTAATCCTACTTATAAAATTTAAATTAATCACACAAAGGCAGTGGACCTGTCTATTGGTGGTATAGTTCTAGTAAGCAGGGTATCGAACTCAGGGAACGACAATTTAAACTAATTACTAAAATTATCTAATAGCAACTAACAAATAATAAAAGAGAGGGTTTTCTCTAGTTTTACAAGACTAGAGACTTACTAACTAATACTTAAACTAATTAACTGAAAACTAGATAAGCAAAGATTCGACTAAATTAAATAACGAAGGAGACTTCTGTTTAGGTTCAACTCAATTGATCCTATGGTTGATTTTATGGTAATAGTGCAATGGATTAACTCTTCTATTGGCTACCGATTCAGGTGATTAGGTTCACATTCGCTACACTAATCCTTAGAAAACAAACTAACTCAAACAGTGGCCAGTTGTCAAAATTAATTTAATTCCCTAAGTTATTTATTCGGGTTAATTAAGACTTGTAACGGTTAACTAATTTGGCCCTTTAGTTAACCTCTTGTTGATGGTCATCACACAAGCTCATACGTAAATTTACCTATTTTCTTATTAATTCCAGTTTCACATTCGCTAAGCCTAGTCATATAATAAAGTGTTCACATAAATTATATGAGGTAAACAATTAAGAGATGTTCATGCAACTTAATTATCTTCCTATTAATAGAAAATAGTTATCATTCGCACATAAGGTTCCTTAACAAGCTTAAATTAACAAGATCACCAATATTAAACTAATCTTGCCATAAATCAAACCATAGTCTCAATAGTGTCTCCCCTAACAGAAGTTAAAAGGTTTTAGCTCATGATTGAGGCAATTGAAAGCATAAAAACAAAATCTATATGTCTATACATGATGAAAAACAATAAATTGAATGAAGAATAATGAAAATTGCCTCTAATCTCCTTCGGAATCAGATTTAGGGTTGGATCTTCGTTCTCTAGGTCTTCTCTGACTTTAATTTGTAGCTTTTCTCCCCAAGGGTTCTCTAGACTCTTTTGTATCGATCTGAGAAGCCGTATTTATAGATTCGACCCGACTCACCGAGTCCATGACCGACTCGTCGAGTCCATCACTTAATCCCCGTGTACGGCAAGTTAAGGATTCCTCAGCTTCGCGAATCTTCTTAGCGACTCGTCGAGCCGATGCCAGACTCGCCGAGTTCCTTCCATTTTTTGGTCTTTTCTTCTTTTGATCATTCCAAAACTTCCCGATGGTTACTCTTGCTTCTTTTTGCTTCCGAGCATTCCTTTTTTACTGAAAACACAATTTAAACACTTTTAAGTATCTTTTGTCCATAATATGCAAATAAATAGCTAATAAATGATAAAATCAATATTAATGGAAGGGCTAAATATGCACATATCAAAATACCCCACACTTGACTTTTGCTTGCCCCCAAGCAAAACTGAAATTAAGCATACTAATGTTACATAGACAATCCCAATCTAACCCAGCCATTATGTCAAGACCGCAACGCATGCATTTGTGTCTAAATAAATTTCCTAAGGACCCCCTTAACCTAAATACTCACAATCCTCATTAAACTTGCCCACTTTTTCCGAACAATGCTCATTTTATGCATCACTCCGAATCCATCCACAGAAAACCTCCCAATCTCAAGGTGTTTTTGGTTGAGCAACCCAAGCATACATATTCTAAAAATTACAATTCTTCGATACCACTATGGAATTTTTGGAATTCTTCACTTTCTTGATAATTTGAACTTTGATTTCTTTGAATTTTTCATAATTGTGAACTTTTTGATTTTTGGGTATCTTCAACTTTTGAATTCTTGGAATCTTGATCTTTTGATCTTTACTTTCATTGCTCCAAAATTCTCATAACTTTTCTTGTAATTTTCTCTCTCTTTTTTTTACATGTAACTCACTTTTCTTTTCACTCAAAACCCTACATGCTTAAGCAGAGGCGCTCAACTTCAACCTTTATTGAATAAGGATAATAATTTTCCTAGATACATTTCAAGTACACGATGCTAAACTTATTGCATTCCTCAAACTAAGCGAGGTCGTGTTTTTGTCCCATGATTTCACTAGAATAAAGGAGGCCACAAATGCATTATAACGTATATAGGCTCAACTAAACATTTGGGTCTTCATAAAATCATCAAACATAATATTAGCATGATTCCTAATTGCTTTTACCAAAGTTTTCTAATTTAGCCCTAGCAATGTTATGCAAAATTTTCAAAATTTTCAAAATTTAACTAAAATTTTAACTAATGTAACCAACCCCCTACCCCACACTTAATTTATGCAATGCCCCCATTGCATATTATGCATGATAAAGAACAATAAAATAAAGAGGGAATTGGAAAAAACTCCCCTGGGGTAGTAGTGGCGAGGTCGATCTTCTTCATGTTAAAGCTCTATCTTCAATTGACTTTAGACATGGGAACAACTCATCCATGCCTTGGGTGTCATGTCACGTGTGGTTGAAAGCTCCAAAAACGCAGGAAAAACTCTCGGAAATTTCCACAAATGACTCTTTAAAATAAGAACCAAAATCCATGGGATATAAGCATCAAGTCAGCAGCGAAGTGGTGAAAGTCGTATCAACTCGTCGAGTTAGTGGGCAAACTCGGCGAGTTGTAGCGGGAAAGTGCAGAAATCGCGGTTTTACTCATGGACTCGTCTAGTCAGTAGAGAATGGAAAACTACGGCTCCCCGTAATTCCACAGCGCTCTCCCTTTGACCAGCGAAAGCTACGGCTCTCCGCAGTTTCACAATGCTTTCTCACTGTTTGGCGAGTACCACGACTTTCCACAGTATCACCACACCATCTAGCTGATTGGCGGATACTATGGCTCCCTGCAGTATCACCACACCCTCTTGCTAACGGGTGAATACTACGAGCCGATGCCAGACTCGTCGAGTTCCTTCCATTTTTTGGTCTTTTCTTCTTTTGATCATTCCAAAACTTCCCGATGGTTACTCTTGCTTCTTTTTGCTTCCGAGCATTCCTTTTGGATTGAAAACACAATTCAAACACTTTTAAGTATCTTTTGTCCATAATATGCAAATAAATAGCTAATAAATGATAAAAATCAATATTAAAGAAAGGGCTAAATATGCACATATCACTAACCCCGAAAATCACAGGCCACAATGAATTCTCCAATCCACGGCCACCTGCCATGGATCCACTCATCCTTTCTTAAACACAAACTCGTACATTTTCCCGTCTAGCACCTCGCCTCATCCTCGGGCTCATGCGTCCGCACCGCAGATTTCCATAACCATTTCTCTAACCGCACATGAATGGATCACTGATCCCCTAACTGAAAAACCAGTTCTCCCCCACTCAGGGTTTGAACAATCACCAATTGGCACATCCACAATCTACTCAGTAGACTGTCTCACTAGTTATGTCACACTTGACTCTTAAACGTATTACGCAATCATCCCAGGGTCTTCCCAATGGAAACCAGACAATCTTCAAATATCCCGTCCCTAACAAAATCTCGGAATCCTCCCCACATAACTGCCTCTAGTCACCTTGAAGCCTCAGACTGACACACTGCCGAAAACCCCACTGTTCTGAATCCAATTTGTCTCTAATCCAGAAATAGTGCCTTCTTACGCACTTCGACTCTAACTCCTTGAACCGCCTCCCAAATAAGGAATAAGCATAAAAGCACGGATCTCATTCTCATTGTTGATACACAATGTAAACCACGAGGACCACTGCCCCGATATACTCCTTTTTAACCACTGGAAACTACTAATAAAAGTACCTTTTCCCCAACAAGGCACCTCTTTGTTCTCATCCGTCTTAGTCCCACTAATGATTCTTTCCTGGTATAAGAATACCTCACAACCAATATTTTGCCCAAATACTCTGGTGAAATGGTCACCATGCTTGCTACCCTACAGAGTTTACCTTTAACTCAGAACCAGAAACTCTATATCCTTTCTGCTCCTCAAAGAAAATAGCACACTGCAGACACAGGAAGTGACATCTCCGCTATCGATCGACTGCGTAGCTTAAACCGTAGTCCTCCATGAAGCACCACCTCTACTCATCCCTGGGTCTTGCGACTCTAGTTGTCATCTCATTTAAATTTCTCGGAAACCAACTTGATTTCCCCCTCAAGGTGTGTTCCCTTGAAACTTGTTCAAGATGGCCCTCTGGCCCCACACTCTATCACATCTGATCTCAATCTAATCAATCCTAACAGAATAACCGGTAACACCAGAAGCACTAACCGCCACAAATCATGATACTTAAACCACGTGATCACCTCTCATCTGCTACGGATCATGGTACTCGAACCATGTGATCACCTCTTATATGCTATGAATCATGGTACTTGAACCATGCGATCACCTCTCATCTGCTACGGATCATGGTACTCGAACCATGTGATCATCTCTCATCTGCTACGGATCATGGTACTCAAACCATGTGATCACCTCTCATCTGCTATGGATCATGGTACTCGAACCATGTGATCACCTCTCATCTGCTATAGATCATGGTACTCGAACCATGCGATAACCTCTCGACTGCTATTTAGAACCTTTGGAATACTCCTTGCATTGAGTATGGGTCCTCTGCTTTCAATAGTACAGGCCCATACTACCTGCCACATCTACCCATACTTTCTACACGGACCATCCCAGAGTTCCCAAGTAGCTGCTCAACTTTCTCGATCACCAATCCCGTTACACGAGTTCCTCAGTGAAATGATCTACTCTGTCAGCGCACTCATCTAATTAAGGTCACTCCCTAGGCTCTTCCTAGGTCCTCACACTCCTCCGCCATCAGCTGCTGAAAAACTCCATATGATGCCAGCCATCTACCTCTTGAATATTGTCATATTCTCTTGGTAGCTAACTCCCATCATCGAGATCTCCACAAAGCACAAAGCAAGCAGCATTCGGGCATCAAATAATCTCCACTAGCACATAAAAACCACTCTAGGTTACAACTCTAATTGCTTTACTCACACTCAACAGGTGTCACCGAACTCAAGCAACTCTACCTCACGCGGGTATCTAACTACTCTCTCAGTAGGCTCCTCCAATGCTCATATATGTATTTCTCCTAGATTACTCCTCTACTCAGGGTCTCTCTCTAAAAGATTCCTGCCAGATACTCTTACTCAGCACATACTCAAAGCACATCACATATAACAGCAATTCCCAGGCTAAGGCATCACAAATCAGGCCACTCAAGTCCTAAATTATGAAATACCAAACCTACTCTCTAGCATCAATAACATATCTCATAACAACTTATAACACATAAAATAAGATATTTTGGGAAATCACCGTTCGGGCGTTGGCTGATTGTACATACTGCTCGTTTCCTCTTTCTCTTAAAATTCTCTTACTCATTTTTAGAAAAATCGTTCCTTTTGAAAACTTTTCTCAAAACCTTAGTTTGAGTCCAGACATACCCGAAGGTGTATCCGAATCCCTCAAACCAAGGCTCTGATACCAACTTGTAACAACGTGAATTTCAAACCAATTTTTTTTATTTAAACACATAAAACCCAAACATATAGTTTGAAAAATCATAAATATCTCAATGTTAACATCTTTCATAAAAAAAGTCAAATCCTAGAATCCTCAACATAACATGAACATGTGTGTACAATCATGTCGGTGCCTTCCTGCGATCCTCTGAGGTACCTGAAACATATAACACATAACACCGTAAGCACGCATTCTTAGTGAGTTCCCTAAAATACTACGCACATACATTTAGCCACTCAAGGATACAACTCTACGAGACCTTCCGGTCAATGTGTCTCAGTGGGACCTTCCGGTCCCACAACCCTGGGAGACCTTTCAGTCCTACCCTTGATGACCTTCCGGTCCTAACTCTGTACACCTTCCGGTCCTACTCTGTTGACCTTCCGGTCCAAACTCTATTGACCTAACGGTCTAACTCTGCAAGCTCAGGACATAGCATAGACATATCTTATAGATAGAAACATATATCATATAACTCTTATAAACACATAAGACCATCCAGTCACACATAATTACCACTCTAGGTAAGTTATAGTGAGAAGACTGACCTCACAGCTAGTAGGTAATAGACAAGCACTTGGAATCTTGAGATAGCCTCTGCCTAACACATTAGACAAGCATATCAATCATTATTCATCTTGTACTCATTCACACCTAAGTCCTCTTATTCTCTTCCCAACCCTCGGGATGGGTAAAAGACCATTTTACCCCTCCATGGTCCCACATGCTCCTAATTGACCCACTCACGAAGTCAACAGAAGGCAAAATGAGTCAACAACCCAATTCGACCACACTCGCCGAGTCCACTTGTATCTCAGATTTCTTCCTAGGGTTTACTCAGCTCGTCGAGTTGACCCCCAAACTCAACGAGTTACTACTGGGTCAGACCCGATCCGACTCGTCGAGTTATCCCATAGACTCGACGAGTTGTCTCAAACATATCTCCCATTTGATCGACTGAGGTCAGATCTGTAACTCCAACTCATAGATCTAGCCTCCTAGTACCCAAAAGTCATGCAAAGGTCTGATCTTGGTGTCCATGCATGGTATATATTTCTCTATATGCCATCAAAACTCCATTAATGCTTCCTAGCTTCACAACTCCATGGTTTCACAACCATGGCTTCACACTTTCAGACTCTCTGGACCTCACACGGTCCAGATCTATGACACAAGTTCACAGAGGGGGTTTGATGCACCCAAATCCCTATCCAAAGGTGATATAAGCCCTAAGTCTCACCGCCATGGAATCTAATCAATCAACAAAGAAGGTAAGAGCTTTATATTTAGATTTGAAGCTTGAGATGAAAAGGAAACAGATCCACAAGCTCTCCTCCTTGATCCTTGAAGAACCTTGCTCTTCTTCTTAAGGAAATGACTTCAAATGAGCCTCCTTCCCTCTCTTGCTCACAATAAATGCTAGGGTTACTCTCATGGGGTGAATGAACACTGATGGGGTGATATGGAGGCTATAAGTGCCTTTAAATAGGCTCAGGCCCGAGAAAATTAGGTTTTCCATCGGCAACACTGACTCGTCCACTCATTAATCCACATCACCAGTCGCGACCCTACTCGACGAGTTGAGACGCCAACTCATCGAGTCCTTTCAAAAATTCTTAAATTAAATAATTTAAATTATATGCCTTGAAATTCAGATGTTAGACTATTCTACCGACTTGTAATTAGATCACAATTAGGAAACTAGAAACCGACTTAAACATAGTTTCCTTAAAACTAGGTTGCTATTGCTTGGTCTCCAAGTCCTACTCGACTTAGGATTCCAACAATCACCCCCGAATTTCTAAGTCCTTCTAGAGAATTCTTCAACTCCGATCAAGCTCTGCATTTCCTTGAACTTGGTTCGAGCTAGTGTTTCGTAAGAATGCCCGCCCTTTGTTCTTCATCGGGAATGTACTCCACCTCCGTTTGTTCGTTTTCAACACAATAACGAATGAAGTGAAACCTGGTGTGAATGTGTTTACTTCTTCCATGAAAGAAGAGATTCTTCATTAGTTCGATAGCCGACTAGGTATCAACTTTACGAATCAGTTTCTCTTGCGCTTTGTTCGTGATTTCTCCAAGCAAATCTTGAAGCCATATTGCTTAACATGCGGTCGCCATGGTTGCCATGAACTCCGCCTCATAAGATGATAAAGCAATGGTATCTTGCTTTTGCGAACACCACATTATTGGAGATGACCTGTAGTAGAAAATGTGACCGGTTGTGCTTCTTCCATCATCCGGGTCAACATTGTGACTACTATCACTATAACCAATAAGTCGCCTTTGTCCCGTCCTCTCGTACTTGATTCCGCATCCCGTAGTTCCTCGTAAGTACCTTAGAATATGTTTGATTGCACCACCATGTGATTCTCTTGAACTTTGCATGTATCGGCTGACAACTCCGACCGCATATGCCATATCGGGTCTTGTTTGCAAGAAATATCTAAGACATCCTACCACCTTTTGATATTGTGTCGGGTTGATTTTGGGTTCATCTTCGGTCTTTGACAACTTAATTCCTGGTTCCATTGGAATGTGGGTCGGATTGCAATCATGTAAACCTGCTTCTTTTAGAATGCGTTGAGCATATGCTTCTTGGTTTATAGTAATCCCCAATTCTTCTTGCTTAACTTCAATGCCAAGATAATAAGTCAATCTTCCAAGATCCGACATCTCAAAGTTCGTGGACATCTCTAATTTGAACCTCTTGATCATGCTTAAATTTGTACTTGTGACAAATAAATCATCAACATAAATTGCTAACATTATCAAGTTAGATCCTTCACTTTTCCGGTACACCGATGGTTCTTTCATGCATTTTTGAAATTTCATACTCTTCAAATCCTGCAAGCTTCGTGTTCCATGCTCGAGGTGCTAGTCTTAGACCATATAGAGCTTTCGTAAGGCGATATACTTTATGCTCATTTCCTTTCTTTATATAGCCTTCCAGTTGTGATACGCAAACGGTTTCCTTCAATTCTCCATGTAAGAATGTTGTTTTAACATCTAATTGGTGAAGCTCCCATCCATGAGTAGCATCTAAGGAAATAAGAAACCAGATGGTTTCGATTCGAACTACCGAGGTAAATACTTCTTGAAAATCAATACCGGGTTGTTGCACGTAACCTTTAACAACCAACTTTGCCTTGTATTTATTTATGGTGCCATCTACATTTTTCTTCAATTTAAACACCCATTTGATTCCAATTGGCTTCACCCCCATAGGCTTGTTCACGAGAGTCCAAGTATTATTCTTGTTTATCGAATTAATTTCCGCATCCATGGCTTTGACCCATTCTGGTTCTTTCTTTGCTTCTTCAACCGATACCGGCTCGTCATTGGTTGTTAGAAGAAGTTCTTCGAGATTATCAAGATCAAGCTCATAATCCTGAAATCGTCTTGGAGGTCCTCTTGTTCTTGAGGGTCTTTGATTTGTAGCTCCTTGTTGAACATTATTATTTACCGGTCTTGGTTGTTCATTATCTTGTACTTCCGCTCCGTCTCTAATCTCATGATTTGATTCAATCGGTTCAACCGGATCATTGTTAACATCATTTCCATGGTTATTGTTCGCCTCGTCTCTCAAATAGTCCCATGGTATTATGAATGAGCCCGGTTCTTCATTGTTGGTTCCTTCTTCTTTAATCCAATCCCATCCTTTGGTTTCATCAAAAATAACGTCTCGACTCACGATTATTTTTTGTGTTACTGGGTTAAATAACCGATAAGCTTTCGTACCCGATTCAGAACCAACATGTACTAGTGGTCTTGATCTTGCATCAAACTTCTTTAGATTCACCAGTTCGACTTTTGTATGTGCTAAACACCCAAATATACGAACATTCTCTAAACTCGGTTTTCTTTTATACAACTTTCCGTATGGAGTTGTATCACCACGGAATCTTGTGTAAACTCTATTGATTAGATTTGTAGAGTGATTTACCGCTTCTCCCCATAAGTAGTTTGGAACATGCATTGCCTTCATTATACTTCGTGTCATGTCCATAAGTGTTCGGTTTCTTCGTTCGACAATATCGTTTTGTTGTGGAGAGTATGGGGCGATAAGGTGGCGTTTGACTTCGTTTTGTTCACAAAATGAATTAAACTCAAGAGAAGTAAATTCACCTCCTCGATCACTTCGAAACACTTTCAAAGGCTTTCCAATTTCATTCTCCACCAAAGCTTTGAATTTTTTGAAGTGTGTAAACGCCTCACTCTTTACACAAAATGAATTAAACTCTAGAGAAGTAAATTCACCTCCTCGATCACTTCTAAACACTTTCAAAGGCTTTCCAATTTCATTCTCCGCCTTAACACCCCTAACCCACGACACCCCTATCTACCTACACCCACTCCCAATCCCACCCCTCCCCCCCCACACACACCAACCCCCATAAACACACACCAACCCTCACAGACACACACCCATCCTCACCCACAACCCCACACATACACCAAACCCCACAAACACACACATACACACTAACCCCCATAAACACACACACACATACACCAACCCCCATAAACACACACCAACCCTCACAAACACACACCCATCCTCACTCACACCCCCACACACATACCAATCCCCACAAACACACACACACACACACACATATATATATATATATATATATATATATATATATATATATACACACACACATGCACACCGACAAACCCACCCACACCCCTACAAACACACACATACACACACAAACACACCAACCCCCACAAATACACACACACACACACACACACACCCAACACCACTACCACAATCACCGACCTACCATCACCATCACCATCACCATCACCACCAACACCACCATCGTCGTCGCCATTGCCACCACTGCCACAATTGTCGCCGCCACCACCACCGTCATCATCATCGACACCACCACTGCCCCCCACCGTTTTCCCCACCACTGCCGCCGCCCCCACTCTCACCCTATCACCGCTACCGTTTTCTAAAAATAAAAACTAATAGAAAAATACACATCTAAACATGTTTTCTAATTTTCTAAAGCTAAAAATGAATAATGAATAATTTTTAGCTAAACACGTTTTCAAAATTTTTCAATGAAAACTGAAACAAAAACTGAAAAGAGAAAACGAAAAACGGAAAATAAAAAATGTTTTTCCGTAACTAAATGAAACCTTAGGGTGCGTTTAGTTGCGGAAAAATGGGTCGTTTTCCGGAAAAAATTTCCAAGAAAAATGAGAATTTTGAAAACGCGTTTAGTTCGTCTATTTTCTAAATTTTTCACGGAAAATAAAATTTTTCCGTTTTCTAAAATTACAAAGAAGTTGAAATTTTTTGGAAAACTAATAATTATTGTTTTCTATATTTTTCTAATTCCAAAATATTTCTAAAATATAAACACACTTACTCCCACCTCTACCTACCCACACCTTAACACCCCCAACCCACCACACCCCTACCTACCTACACCCACCTACTCCCAAGCCCACCCCCTACACACACACACACCCATACCCACCCCCATAACACACACATCCACAAACACACCCACCCAACACCACTACCACAATTATCGACCTACCATCACCATCACCAACACTACTACCAACATAACCATTGCCGCCACAATCACCACTACGACCAACACCGCCACCACCACCACTACCTCCGACGCCATCATCTACACCACCACTGCCCCTCATCGCTTGACCCACCCCCACTGTAACGCCCGTAGATCTGAGCTAGTCAATTTAGAGATAATAGGGGTCAAAAACGACTTTTCGACAAAATATTATTTAGAATAAATAATCTTAACCAAGTTGTAGAATACGTCTCAATGGTTCCATACATATAAAGAATGTCGGAATCCGAGTTATAACGAAGAAGTTATGGTCCGTCGAAGTTTACGGCAAAACGGACACGACACCGGGAGACATAAATAGTGAATTAACGATGGAGGACGTTTTAGCCTTAGAAATCTAAACAAAATTTGTAGGACACGTTAAACCGAGAATATACAAAAAAAGAACGCCCAAATCTGGCTTCGTATGAGGAAGTTATGAAATTTCTAAGATTTGGCTTAGCAGTGCATAGCCCGAAACTCGAATTTTAGATCGATCGGTTTTTAGCCTACGGTACCTAATTGAGAATTGAATATCTCATTAATAGGAACTCAACGGTAAAAAGAGAGAGACGAAAACAGAGTCCGCATGTAGAAGTTATGAATTTTACGCGGACATTTAACAATATAATCTCCTCGTACTGTTAAATTTAAAATCGGTCGAGAATTAACCAACAGAGTCAAAATGAAAGTTGTGGATCTTATTTTTACCTACGCGTGGATATAAAGAACGTAAAAAACGGAGGTCGTATGTGAAAGTTACGGATTTTAGAAGTCGGAAGTGTGCTGTAAGAAAATGAGTGATGTGGCACAATCTTGGCCATTGCTTTCTCCCCAAGTTTTGCCAATAGATAGTGACATGTGGCACCAAGTTCAGCCATTTTTCACCCTATAAATAGAACCTCTCCCACCCTCATTTTCTTCACACCTTTCCCATTCTTTCTTCTCTTTACTCTCTCTCTCTCTCTCTCTCTCTCTCTATATATATATATATATATATATATATATATATATATATATATATATATATATATATATATATATATATATATATATATATATATATATAACCTCTCTCTAGCCCCGAAACCCCCCCGAGAAGAAGAGATTTTTGGCTCGGGAACGCTGCTCCAAGCAAAGCTCGGTTTTCTATAAAACCTGCTGTAAGTGAGTTACGCCTATGCCATTTTTAATATAGCTTTTATTTAATTATAGTATCGTTATTAGGAACTTATAATAAGTACTTGAGCTATTATTATGAGTTATATAAGTATTGTTTAACGTTTATATAATAGTAATAATAGCTAGACTATTAATTAATCTCGGCGAATAATAGACTAAACTCTAGTGATAATAATACTAGGTTTCGTTAAAGGAAATTATTTTTTAAGAAGCGAAGCACTGTCTGAGTTCGGAATCACCACCTTACCAAGTGAGTGCATGGTCCCTTTCATCTTACACATAGATATGAAGTATTTAATATAAATTACGTGCTATATGTGCATATTTTCTGAATACTTGCTGTCTATGTTGGGTGAAATATTTTTATACACGTTTTAAATGATTTAAATTGTATATGTATTTTATATCTACAAAACGTGTTGGGTAAAACATGGGTAGATTTAATAGTCGCTGTGTGACCAAATAAAATAATGAGAGGCCTCGATATATATGTTATTGATGATCCAGTCATCTAGCGGAGTATAGATGACGACCACAGACTATTCTAGACAGTCCATTGGAACGCTAGCAGACTCGCAACCTGTAGGTGTTTATTTAAACTGTGTGCTCACCAGCAGTACTCCATCCCCCACATGATTGCCTTATTTGACATGAATTGCTGAGGAACCCCCGAAGCATGTGTTGTCACCTTGATGAAAGTCCTTAGACTAGGTCCTTAGTGTTAGATATTTTAGGGACGTAAAGTGAGGATAACGGGAACGGATAATCGGGTTTGTTTGGTTTGATAAAGTTAATAAAGTTATTTATTATGGGTTGAAAAACCTATGTACTCACCAGGTTTCCCAACTTGACCCACTCAGTTTATTTATATCACAGGTGTTGATATGAAGTCACATTACATTGAGAGATTAAGGAGATATAAATCACTAGTGATAATGAATGTAAGTTCTATTTATGCTTATGTTTATGTATTGACGATGACATCCCAAATATTTTAAAATGAATAAAAATACTTTTCTTCGGAAATGCTTTGATAACATATTTATCATGTTTTACTGGGAACAAATTCTGCAACATTTTTATTAAAAAAAGGTACTCAGATTTTTTATAAAGCATAAATAAAATCGGTATTTTCTGGCCGTGAAAATGGGGATGTCATAGTTGGTATCAGAGCATTAGTTTAAGCGAACTAGGCATTTGTAGGATTTCTAGACTTAAACTTAGAATGCTAAGCGATGATTGAGAGATGAGTGTCTAGTATATTTTAGACACAAGCACTAGTTTATTTTAGGAAAGATACCTAAATTGATTTTATGTGCTATATGCTATTATTTGTTCGGATCTATGGTTTGTTGCCGATCAGATCTAGAAACCATATGTGTTTAGGATTCTAAAGGTGGGACTACATTATTAGAACTAGCATATAAACATTTCGGAGGGATAAGGATGATTTAAACGTCTATCCTAAGTACAGATCTAAATTCACCCTATTCGGTGTAAAGATCAAAATGGCGAGAACCCGCAGTGGAGTCGGGAATGCGAATGAAAACAGACTCCAACCTCCAGTAATTGAGCAAATACCAGTTGTTTCAGCCGCTCATGAGCCAATGACGATGGCCGGAGTGTAGGTGATGATCCAGATGATGTTGGATCACCAAATGGAGGAAACCATGTGTTTACTCCAACAGAATCGCAAGGAAGCTACCATACCAATCGTAGAACCCGAGCTGAATGATGGACAGTCAGAAGGAGGTAACTACAGTGGGACCGTTGGTCAAGCTGATCCGCCAGTAATAAGGAGGAACAATCAAGATGACGGGGTCAAGAAGAATAGATGCAAGTACAAGGATTTTCTGACTTGCAAGCCATCGACTTTCACCGGAAAGGAAGATCGGATCGGAGTCATAGATTGGATCTCGGAGATGGAGTTAGCTTTCATGACGTGTGGTTGCAGAGGCAAATTGCAGACTACCTTTGCAGTACGTCAGTTCAGAGGAGGTGTTGTGCGCTGGTGGAATACCTTGGGGAAGACTCTAAGCCCCAATGAGCCCCTGCAACTGACATGGGCAGAGTTTTTGGTGCATTTAAAGTGCAAGTACTACTCATTAGAAATATCTAATTGTTTCTTAAAAGAGTTAAAATTGAATTAACAATTTTGATTGGCTCAAAGATTAACATTTCACATTGTTTATTAGATGTCTCAGAATCGAGACTTACATTAGTTTTTTTTTTTCTTCATTCTAAAATACATATATACATTAAATACAACAAAAACCAATAATTAATATATATATATATATATATATATATATATATATATATATATATATATATATATATATATATATATATATATATATATAAAAGAGTCATTGGCTTGCTAGCTAACACACATTGCCACTCAAGGAGAAGGCGCAATTTCGATTCTTGTCTTCATTTTTTCCATTTTCATTTTAAGTTATTATCTTTCAAAAAACATAATCATAATTGGCCAGTGGCTAAAATAAAAGATTTCTAAAATATAATGGTAAATGGGAAACAAAAAAATATTGGGGCATAAATGAGGTTATATCAAACCAAGAAAAGTATTTTATGTAAGTCAAACCGACACATCATCATGACCTCTTGGTGACCGACCAATGACCCAAATTTTTTTTTCCAAAATATAATGACAAATAAAGAATAAAAAAATGACTCAAAGAGAATAATATTGTATATATAAGGCTATCCATAATACTTCTTACGGACCACGAACCATCTCAACTCCACCTAGCCATCACAAACCACAAACCAACTCTGGTGTAGAGAGAGAGAGAGAGAGAGAGAGAGAGAGAGAGAGAGAGAGAGAGAGAGAGAGAGAAAAAAAAAGAAGAAGAAGAAGAAGAAGAAGAAGAAGAAGAAGGCTGACTCAGACCCGTTCTCTCATTGGGCGTTGTCGACCATGAAACGCATCACAAACCACCACAACCACGAGCCACCACCGACCATTGGGATGGTGTTCGTGATTGTGGTTCGTGGCCACGTCAACAACAAATACCTTCCTTGAAGGTATTGGATTGTCTAAAGACTTCTATGGCGTTAACCGACGACAAATTAGGTGAGAAAAAATTTGGTGGTTGTGTTCAAAAGTCCAAGAGATAACGCCGTATATAGTTTTACATGACTTTTTTTTCCTTATAATTTAATATTGGTCTTCTATTTTAAGTTTTATAGTGATCACTACTATTATAAAAGTATAAAACTGTGAACTTAATTAAATAATAGATCTTCTCCATATGCTAGGATTTTTGTTGCTTGACCTAAAATTTATATGGTAACAAATATCTTTTCTTTTCATTTAACAAAATTACAAAACCATTAAGTAGACGCATAATTACTTCCCTTTAATATAAGTCAAAGTAAGGTATCAAAATAGATAACATTATATGACCAAAATCAAATTGATCAACAACTTTATTCACATCGCACCAGAGTTTACATAAATTCAGACCCTCCATGTTTTCATGCTAGGTTTTCCCGGAGAAGCTCCTTAAGATATTATTAGTATTACACAGATGGTTTCTATTACATGTATAGATTTTTGTCTGATAACCTCTGAGAAGGGATTGCCATGAGTGGGTTTTTCTTCTTCAAGACAATCCCAAATTTATCAGAAAGCTCATGTTCTTTGTCTTTTGGCAAAGTCCAATCAAACGAGTGCAATAATGAAGCCAAAAGATACACCAACATCTTCTCACCCAAAGGAACTCCTGGACACCTTCTTCTACCAGATCCAAATGCCAGAAAGTTGGTGTTGTTTCCAGAATAATCGTATTTGGTTGTTCCATCGGGGTTTAGAAATCTATTGGGATCAAATTCCGTAGGATTTTCCCAGTATTTTGGATCCCTATGTATTGCCCAAACATTCAGAAACACATTGGAACCCTTTGGGACTGTGTATCCACCGACATTGCAAGACATATTTGGACATCGCCCTATCAACAGAGGAAGCGGAGGGTGTAAACGGAATGTTTCTTTAATCACGGCATCTAAGTAACATAATCGTGGAAGATGAGATTCTTCTACAATGTTGTTTAGGCCGATGACTTGCTCTAATTCGTCTTGTATCTTCTTCATTATCTCTGGATGTTTCAAAAGCTCTGCCATTGTCCATTCCGCCATTGTTGATGTTGTGTCTGTTCCTCCAGCTACGATGTCCTGTTTCAATAAAATTTAGTGAGTTATGTTATTGTTATGTGTCGAAGGGATGTCGACAAAGGGTTATGTAAATGATAAAAGCAAACAGAAAATAAAAGGGCTTGCTAGCTACCATGAAAAGGGCTTTAATTTGGGTAAGACTGAAAGTTGATGTATTGTCTTTTTGTTTATGCTCGAGTAAAATCTGCAATAAATCCTTTCTTCCCTCTTGTTCTACTGATTCTTCAGGTTTAACGCTCATTCTATCGTCGATTATCTTCTGAAATATCTCATCAACCTTCTGCAATTGTTGCTTTATTTTTTGTTCCACACCCTGTAAATCAAATCTGGAGAGTACCGGAAAAAAGTCTGATACGTTCGCTGCTCCCAGAAGCTCCACACTCTTTGAAATAACCTCCCTGAACCCAACACCAAGATTACTGTTTTCGTTCCTTTCATCCAAACTTTTCCCCCACATCATATTGGTTACGACACTCAACGACGACGTAAACGCGATCCCGCCGACGTCGATCTCATTCCCCATCGTTTCGTAGACGTGGTTGATAATTTTTCTGACTCCAGCTCGCCGGAAAGATCGAGAAGCTTCAAGGTTCTTGTTGCTCAGGACTTCGGAGACGAACACTTTACGCAGGTTACGCCAGTATGAGTTGTTGTCCGACCAGACGATATCTTTGCCACCGTATGTGAGGACAATCCCAGCCACCGGAGGGTCTCGGTTGGAGAAAACATCGTCCTGCACACGCACCACTTCTTTAGCAAGATCCGACGACCTGATGATGATGTAGGTCTTGCGACCGAGCTGGAGTTTAAAGATGGGGCCATAACGTTGACCCAATTTGGTGAATTCATGGTGCAAGTCGGGGCTGAGAAATGGAAGGTATCCCAGCACCGGCAAGCCACGAGGTCCCGGCGGCAACCGGAATGTGGCTTTCCTGAAACTGTACCATAAAATAGGGAATGAGATGACTGAAAAGATGAGTAATTGGAAAGTGAGGTCGTCTCTCTTGGTGGTGGTGATTAGTTCCGACCACCAAGACCACCGGCTATCTGATATCATTTTTGTGAAGATCGATGCTGATGAAATGCAAAGGGAGATAGAATTGATATATACTATAAATAAATAAAATATGGTTGTGTTTCAGAAATTAAGTCATAGAGAGTTAAATGTTTTTGTGGTTTGTACTCAAGATAGGATATTGTAGGTTGTGGGGGTTCCCCCTCCTCTTGGGCATTAAAAGCTGTTTTATGTGACAGAATAAGAGAACGATACATCATGTATTTATATCATTTCTGTTTCATATTTTGTAATCATCATGTATTTATATGTTTGATATTTTGGGTTTTATGCACCATATGAAGCTATTCAACAAAGTTTAACCGATAGTAATGTTATTATGTTCAAGATTTATGGATACAGTGTCATCATCGAAAAAGAGTTGAAGGTACATTTTGTTGTATTGTTGCGACTTTGTTGTAAAAGTACTACTCTAAATATCTATTTTAAAAACCATCCGGTAGAAAATAAATAATGTTTGTTAATAGAAAATATGGTATGAATAAGTGTTTTTTTTTTTTTTTTTTTAATAAATAGTCAATATAATAAATGATGATTATATTTTTTTGTTCAACATGGTTCATTTAACAGTTGTTTTGAGTATAAATCAGATTGAAAAACTTACAAAAATGAGATACTTCAATAAATATTTCTTTATGTAAATAAAAATATAGGTTCAATGTTATTAAACACAATAAATTGAAAATAATATTTACGGGAAAATGTCACTCTAGCACATTAAAATTATGGCAATTGTCCAATTTGGTTATTAATTTTTTTTTTGCACATTAGACCATTAAAGTCATATTTTACCCGTTAATTTAGTCATTTCCCCCAATTTTAAACGGTTTCCCGATTGCAATGCCTATGTGGATGGTTGATGTGTCGATTATGCTTACGTGTAAGATGTATGTGGAGTGTAGGGAAAGCATTATGCTTACGTGTAAGATGTATGTGGAGTGTAGGGAAAGCTGACCATGTAAGACGTATGTGTCCCCACCTAATAAATGATAAAACCCACCTTAACATCTTTTTCCCCTTTATCTTATTTGCAACTTGATTCCATTTTACGATCATCTTCAAATTCTATTATATATCCTTAATTCCAATTTACGATCATCTTCAAATCTGCACTCTTTTCCGACGAAGATAATCGGTAAATTATTAAGAACACAAGACTTCGTGTGCTCGCAAACTCTAAAAATAAACAAGAGAACGGGAAATAAGCAAAACAGAGGAAGTTATTCAATTTCTCAATAGTCAATACATCACTAGGATATGTTGTTTAAATAAAATAGAAAATACCAAAATTAAAGCAAACAGTTATTAGCTGATTTCAAGGCTTGATATCTTGGCTGTCAATTTAGTAAAGACAATTAGCCCTAATATCTTTTTTCACCTTGACGTATGCTAACCATAAACAAATGAATCTTGTTGTGTTGACTTGTGCTCTCGTTGGAATTTATTTGTCGGCCTAGCGATCTCAAACTCTTCGGCGAAGTTGAAGCCGATGATGTAACGAATGCCAGAATTAAATTGCAACGGACGTTTCTGAACTTATCAGATTGGCGAAGAGGACGTCTCTGAACTTATCAGCATTTAAACTCTGCAATGTTGAAACAAATTCAATACATTTTACCTCCACACGGTCGGAATCCAAATCCAAGTCCCAATCGTTATCCTGCAAATGAATTTCATCTAACTAAATCACTGTTGATCGCATCTTCCTTTCCCTCTTCATCGAAACACCGTCGTCGCCTCTCTTGTTGTTCGTCGGAATCCTTACAATAAAATCCGATAGACATTTTTGGACACCTACAAATCATCGCACTCCCAGATTCCTACTATCGATTGCTTCGTCATCGATGATTTCGCCATCTGTTTTTCGGAATAGATCAATGTCGGGGACTCCAGGAACACCTTCATCGTAAAAGAGATTGTCGGGCTAGGGTTGGGCGTTGGTTGGAGGCGGCAGAAAAGATTCATGGAGAAGAAGATGAGGCGTCAGTAAGATGAGGAAGATAGGATACAATATTTTTAGTTTACAAAATGAGAACGCAAAACAAAAAAAGTAATCAAAATTCACTCTTTGATTAAATGGAAAAACTGACTCAAAACCAATGTTTTACAATCTATTCTCATAATCATAAACTCGATTATAGATAGGTATATATAGACTAACACACCAACTTGTATTAGACTAGGAAACTTATGACCAACTTGCCATAAACTAAACTTTCCATAAATTAGATTGTTTGGTCTCCAAGTCCTCATCGACTTAGGATTCCAACAATCACCCCCGAATTTTTAAGTCCTTCTAGAGAATTCTTCAACCCGATCAACATCCTACTATCTCTTCTCACCACCCTGACCTCTTTAATCGAGCTTGTTTCGAGAGAACTTTTCCACCGAACAACAAGACTAGGTCACGACCACATTTACCGTCTTCCGTCACCCGCAAAACGAACCGAATCAAAGTTACCCACTTTGATGTCTTCCCGTCCGTTTATTCCGCGCTTCCGGTTAGTCTCTCTCTCTACCTTAGAACCAGTCCGATCAAGAAAAACCGAGGCTGTTGTTGAGATGCTTAAACTCGTAATCAAAAACAATCCACACCCCCTTAAAACGAACCCGGTTCCCGCTGCGTCTACCCCATAGCGAAAGGCTACGGTATTCTTGAAACCGACTCTCAAACTGGCACCGTCTTCACCTGGCTCTGATACCAATTCTAGTTTACAAAATGAGAATGCAAAACAAAAAAAGTAATCAAAATTCACTCTTTGATTAAATGGAAAAACTGACTCAAAACCAATGTTTTACAATCTATTCTCATAATCATAAACTCGATTATAGATAGGTATATATAGACTAACACACCAACTTGTATTAGACTAGGAAACTTATGACCAACTTGTTATAAACTAAACTTTCCATAAATTAGATTGTTTGGTCTCCAAGTCTTAATCGACTTAGGATTCCAACAATATTTAGGTTTTTTAATTTAGGCGAAATGGAAAACAAAAGCCACGTAGATTATATTTGATTTGTTTATTTTAAAAAAATGAAAAAAGCCATATAGACCTAGGTAACTGGTAAAACCGGGATTATATTGGAATATTTCCTTATTTAACAGGTAAAACATTATATTGGAATATTTCCTTATTTAACAGGTAAAACATGACTTTAATGGCCTAATGTGCAAAAAAAAAAATTAATGATCAAATTGGACAATTGTCACAACCTTAATGTGATACAGTGACATTTTCCCAATATTTAATAAATATTAATTCTAAAACATTTGTAAGTTGTAAGGCTGGAGGGTGTGATGCGGTTCCAAGGAGTGCGCTTTCGCCACATAAGCAGCGAACACCGTCCCCTGGGTGCGGTTTGGTGCAGTTCAAACCGTAGTGCTGCAAAAAATGGCCGCAACTTGTGATTGGGTGTAGATAATTTGACTGTTTTGTGATTGGGTGGGGAGAAATTAAAGTTTTTATTTATTTATTTATTTTTTAAATAAAGTATGGCACCACTCATTGAGTGTGACAAGGAACTGCACTTTTGTGGTAAAAATGACGTGACGTTTACGTGGCAACAAAAGAAGTACGGTTTCGATAACACTACTCTCTCCGACCTATGAGTAAGTTACTAATTTTATCACGTTTATCAGCCATAAATTTTGTCTATGAGGCGATGCAAAAAGTGTTTGAAGTCTCTCAACATCACATGCCTAATTCTACATGCAGCATGCTTACACCACAAGATTGGCTTCGAAGATATTAATATTTAAACAAAATGCTCGAAGCTTCCACCGTAACATAATGTTTATATGATGTGGACGAAATTTACACCACAACATAATGGGAGCTATTATTTCTACGCATTTATTTATACATCTACATAATTTTAAAAGAAAATGATAATTATGCCCCTCAATCATATTTAGGGTTTATTAATTATTCAAAGAAATAATTTTAGTAAAACTATTCTACCAAACGACAAACGAGCTTCCAGTAATACCCTTCAATGGAGTCTGTTTTTCCTCACCATCATTTTCATTTTAATCTCCTCTCTACTTGAGTACCTTGCTTACCCTATCTCCGGAACCATCATGCCTTTGACCCTTTGACTCTGTCACAAATTGCATCAAATCTGAAAATATAAAAGGAAAACCACCATAAATTCAAAGGATCATTTCTAAACTTAACATTTGCAATGAATTTCATTTGGTCCCAGGTTGCTTGCACGCCCATACGTTGCAACGGAAGCCGTAAGGCTAAACAGAATGCATCACAATTCATTTATGCTTGAATGCAGGGCCGATCCAAATGTATATATGGCCCGGGGCAAAAAAAATGTCCTTCAAAGACAAATATAATAAATATTAAAAAAAAACATTTGTTCTTTACTATATACATGTTCAATTAGCAATAACAAATAGTTAAATTGTTTATCTTTTGAGCTAATTTGAGTTTGAACTGACTTTAGACTTTAAAATCATTTAGGTAATATTTTTTTTATTTATATACACTACATAGCCCATAAATTTTGGACCCCTGGAGACGTGGGCCATGGACGGTCGCCCGGTTGCCCACTGTCTGGACCGGTCCTTTATGAATCTGTCACATCAATCAAGTCATAAACCTTAATAAATGGTGTTCTACTATTAAGTTGCTAGTGAGTGGGAAGAAGAATAGTGAGTCAGAGAGAGAGAGGAAGAAAAGAGCTTGTGACCAAGCATAGCCACAACCACAAAAGCTCACACTTGGTAATATAGGGTGGTGTTGGATGGAGGGATAACCCCCATTCCATACCGTCTAAAAAAATTATATCGGTATAATTAATTTCAAAATCAAATTATAAAAACTTATGTACGTATAATTCCTAATATATATTTTAATATAGAATTAATAATAAATAAAATATTTTTATATTTATATGCAGAAAAACTATAAAAAAAAGTTATAAAAATTTATTTATGTAAATAAATCTACATTTGCAGACATAAATATGTAAACAATTGAAAACAAAATTGCAAAAGTTGTACAAAAAAAACTATAACAAATATTAAGTTTTAAAAAACATTGAAAACAAAGTTATAAAAAATTATTGAGGAAATTTTGTAAGAAACGTTTGGACTAATTCGTAAAAGTAGTTATAAGAAAATGTAAGAGCATTGTTAAAAAAACGTTAAAAAATAAGTTTTCATAAAAGTCCTAACTTTGGAGGAAACTAGATTATAACATGCGTTAAACGCGGGGGAACATATTAAAAAAATATAAAAACATTTATATATATATATATATATATATATATATATATATATATATATATATATATATATATATATATATATATATATATATATATATTGCATAATAATTATAAATGAAAGTTTATGGCTATTGTTATTATTGAAATGTGAAGAAAAAAACACTGAAATCGATAAATATCTATAAACATTGTAGGACATGTTTGTAGACAACATTTTTTGTTTTATTAGTTGAACGACCTTCCTCGTCACATATGAGTACCTTCAAACATTTTTGCTTGTTACATGAGAAACAATTACATATAACTGACCATAGGTGAAAACATGTCTACGCAAGTATATTCCAACATTTGATAATGATTGTCATTGACTTTAGTTAATGGTCATAGCGAAACAAACTGCTATGGGGAATTGCCTATGTTGAAAACGGAATGGAATTTTTTATCGGATGGGGTCAACTTCATGTGAGGTATATAAGTAGTCTCGTTGAAAATTTTACTAGATATGATTCGCGCTTCAATGACGTGTCTTCCAAGCCTTACGATTTGTAATCCAGTACCATTGCATAGTCCTCTGGTTTGGTCGATATTACGAAGCAACATGACCGAAACACCTTTTTTAGTATAAGTTTATGGTTGGGAATTCCAGAGGCCTTAAAAGCATTCAACACATCCGGAGAGTATACTGATTCCTCGAAAGTTTCTTCTGCCTTGGTCTCACATATGGAATCTAAACTCGGATATGTTTTCCCTTGATCTTTCATCAATTCTAACATGTAGTCATTGATAGCATCAACTTCTTCATTAGTAAGGACCAAAATAACTTTATCTTGAAAATACGATGGATCATCAAGATGGTTCTGAAAGGATGATTAAATGTAAAATACAATTGAATGAATATGGTCACCCATAGATGGAACAATCACATCTTCTGGAAATTCAACTTCAACTTCACCATCATTAGGACCACAGATAGTACCTTCACCAATTTTAAGAATCCAATCAGCAAATGACTTTGTGTCTTCGAAATCATTGTTTGGACAACCGACTTGAAGCCTCATGTTTATAATCAAACGTAAAACTATACATTCACTCCATAATATTGATTAATGTAATGATGCCTGCATAATATCTGAACGATTTCCTCTTTGTATTACTAGAAGAATTTGTCGAAAGTCACCTCCAAATACAATGGTCTTGCCTCTAAATGGTTTATCAATGTCTAATAGAAGGATAACATCTCTAAGTGTCCTATCAACTCCTTCGAAACAATGACGATGCATCATTGGGTCTTCATCCCAAAGTATAAGGTTCGCTTTGTTCAACAGGGAAGCTACATTGTTACCTGGCGTAATAGAACAAAATGAATTCACATTCAAGTTAATTGGTATATGAAATCTTAAATGCGTTTTCCTACAACCAGAAAGCAAGAGTGATGCAATTCCGCTTGAAGCAACATTAATAATTACTTCACCTTTAGATCTAATAGCAGCAGACAATGTCTTCCAAACAAATGCTTTTCATGTTCCTCCATAACCATAGAGGAAAAAGACACCGCCTTTTTTTTTAACTGCATTCATAATTATATCATAAACATTTTTTTGCTTGACATTTAATTTTGAATGCAGTGATGTTCAAATTCAAGACTGGACGGATCATAATTAAGCTCATCTTGAATTAACATATTGCAAGAATCTTGAATATATTTATGATCAGGTAATGACATATTGAGTATTTTCTTAAGACTCAATCCACAACTCAATAAATATTTCTCAATGTACGACAACGTTGGGTGGTAAATTGCTTATGGTTTTAGCTTCAAGCCTGAAAACATTAAAAAATTATAAAATAATTTATTTATAATATCAATTGAAGTGGGAATGTTTTTTGTGTAAATGGTTTAGTTTATTTAAAAATGTACCTTTCACGCTTATTTCTTGTTCATGAACGTGAACGACATCATCAGAAAGACAACTATATGTCTCTTTAAAAACATGATGAGGCCGGGATAGAGTATCTGATGTAATCAACATAACGAATAGAGACCTGCAGAAAGAAGCGGTGGCCGAATGATGTGTTTCTTGTATATATAATATGTACTCTCTATCATCGTCTAATAGACCAAGAGCGTAGCAAGCATCTTTGTAAGAGTCATAAACGGTCCCGTTAACCATTCTAATATCTTCATAGCAAGTAGGACCCTTTACTTTGTTGAGCAAAATGCGTAAGTAATAAACATCACCACACTTGAGAGACACATGATTAATTCTGCTAAATAACTGTCTTTGTTTTTCTTCTTGTCCATACTTTATCTGATTTATTCCAAACATATTGAGTTGAGAATTCAACATAGGATAACTCCCTTGCCTTTTCATCGTAGCTATTACATTCCATCTAGGCCAAAAATTGAGAAGCAACAATAGTTGGTTTAGAAACAACATTTGTAACACGTTGGGATGGTTTAAACACAACAGGTTGTTTGTCTTGTAAGTGAAACGACAACCTTTCAACAGGTGGTGTTCTATAATGAATGTCATACCGAAAAAGTCTTCAGCATGCCTAACAAGCAGAAATATAACAACAATTGTAATATTCAACAATTTCATCACGATTGTTATTTTCTTTATGTTGTTTTTTTGTTATTTTTGGCGTCATAAAAAGATGCGATGATCCTGTCTGAACCTTTGTTAATATACTTAAAAAGGTACTTTATCGATCCAAACTGATTACACCACTCAAGATTCATATGGGCTTGGTATTGCTTCAAAAGTATCATATTATATGGAACAACATAAAGAAAATTAAGATCATTTAACATATCTTTCCTATAAAAGATAACACTTATAAAGAAATAAATGTTTATATAAATAAAAATTTAATTTTTATACCTATTATCCAAAGAAACTCCATTTTTCACGACATTGTTTCCATTGTCGTGTCTTTGGTAAACTGGATAACCATCATCGTCAATATACGTATCATTTATAAAGTCTTTTGGAAATCCTTTAGAACATTTGCCATTTTTCATACATAGTATAAATGGAAAATAATTGCTGCAAGGTCCATGTATCATGTTGTCAGAAACAATTTGATACAAATATGGTTCAAGTTACTTATGTGGCAATTCAACACATATAACACGATCTATGTCTTCGGAATTTGGAAATTTAGACTTTTTTTTTTCTAAAAATAGACATACGTGACAATGTGAGAGACCCCTTTTTTGAAGCTCGATCATATATATATATATATATATATATATATATATATATATATATATATATATATATATATATATATATATATATATAATTGTATAATGCAAATAAGTTATTTGGTTAATGCATAATACTATAAAATCAAAATAAAATAAAATGAATAATGACATTTTAGATTTATACCTCCATTGACTTCACCCAAAAAAATTTCTTCCTTGAGTCTAGTGATTAGTGAATCAAGTTTATTTTGAATTTTTTTGTCAAAATATCGGGCCTGTCTTCGGGTTTAAGATTTCCAGATTCAACGACCTCTGGCCATTTAGATTACATGTAACGGTTAAAAAAAAAGAGGATAATCAAACCAGTTAACCAAAGTCATTGCGTCTAATTAATTATGTTGCATTTAATGGATGTCACCCGTAAAAGAAGACGAAATAATAATACGGTTCCCATCACAGAAGCATCTTCAGTTCCTTCTTGAGCAGCCTCGACCAAGTCTCCATAAAGAGCGACATGTAATGTTGGTTGGTTAAACCGAATATAATTAAGTCGTTTATTTTCAACCATTGTATACGAATCAACCAAAAACTGTTGGAAGAGTTTTCTGGAACGTAATATCAAAGATATTTCATTAGTTCTATATTGTATACGATAACCAAAAAACTCTCGCATTGTCGGTGTTATTTGTCCTTTGGAATCTGGTTCTTCAACACCACGATATAATATATCCAATCGAAATCCATCTTCGGCATAAGGGAACAATAACATATATTAAAATAAAAGATATTGCGGATGCAACTCATTAATACGTTGAAGTTAATGACTTTGAGTTTCCAAAACAATATCTCGTGAATCGAAACCGTCAATGTCACCTACAATAAGTGCAACAACCTCACTTGTAGTAAGAAGATTATAATGTCTACCATCCTTTTCTCTTGTCCTAATCAATTTAAGCCTAATATGCTCTGTTGGATTCGATCTGAATCGATCACATGCCATTCTAAATTGCTTAACTAATGGATTTATAAAATCCAATAAACCAATTAGCTCATGAAGACTTAAGAACTCCATTGAAAAAGTATTTTCCATCGAATTATGAGATGTTGAATTTTCTTTTTTGAACTAAATTAATAGGAAAACAAAATCATGGATATAAATATTATGAGACATAATAAATTTTTTAACCAAATATATATATATATATATATATATATATATATATATATATATATATATATATATATAGGGTTAGGTTATTTCTTTTCTACTAACTATTGTGTGCCAGAATGCACAGATCTGGACCACCGGATGGAATATAATCAAAGGTTATGATCTGAGAGTCTATGATATTACAATAGGATAACATGCACCATATAATCACACAATTTTCAGCATAAGGGTATTTTGGTCAATTTACCTATATTAAAAAAGGAAATTTCGGGATTTTAAGGGATAGTTAATTCCTTTATTTTTAAAAATCTGAATAATTTAAATTAATTCAAATTTAAAATCCGATTTTATTCTGTAAAATGACAGAATGCCAACCATAAACTAGTAAATATATTTTCGATTTTATTTTTGCAGAATACATTTTCAATGCAGTTATATTTGACAATTGACCTGATTTAAGAATAAGATATTATTAATATACATCCAACTTGGGTCTATGATTTTATTCTTAATATACATCCGAAATTAAATACAAATCATATCATATCATATCATACTATATTATAAAGGAAACATTTTTCCTTTCACCACATTCATTGGAATCTCCCATGAATTTTTCCCTTCACCACATTCATTTGAAACTCCCATGACTTTTCAATTTCTTTCTAATAATAATTATAAGTTGGTTAATAAGGTTAAATAAAAATCAAACCTAAAGTATAATCATATATAAACTAAATTTCAAATTTAAAATAATATATTTAGTTCTAGTTATTAAGTGATTTTTTGAACTTTTAATATATTATACTTAATTTATTAGTTTTAATATATTGTTGGAGGTAAACCATTATCATTTTAAAAATACAATTTTGGAACAATTTGTATAAAATACTTAAATTATTAATTTGAAAATAACATTACCGGGTCAACTTAAATATAAATTTTATTTTAACTTAAACAACTCAAAGAATATTTTGTAAATAGTTAAAAATGATTAACTATAGTGTTTTTCTAATAATGATTATAAGTTGGTTAATAAGGTTAAATAAATATCAAGCATAAAGTGTAATCATAAATATACTAAATTTTAATTCTAAAATAATATATTTTTTCTCCTTATAAAGTTATGTCTTTAACTTTTAACATATTATACTTAATTTATTAGATTTAATATGTTGTTGTATGTAACCATTATCAATTTAAAACTACAACTTTTGAACAGTTTGGATAAAATACTTAAATTGTTATTTTAAATATAACATTACAATGTCAACTTAAATATAAATTTCAGTTCCACTTAAAAAACCAAAGTATTTTGTAAATAGTTAAAAGTGATAAATTATAGTGATAAATACAAAAAGTAAATTGTAATATCAATTTAATTAAAATATTTCCTAAAGATACTTTTATAATCGTTAACAGTTTTCAAATAAGTAGTTTAAAATAACTTACAATCACAATAGTTAAAAATAACTCTATATAAATGATTATATTGTTACCTTTAAAATCAAAAAATAATGTTTGATGTTTTAAATAATTATAATGATAAAAGTTAAAGCATTAATCAAATAAATTAAAAAAAATTAATTAACAATAACAACAACTATAAATAACATTAAACCATACATTATATTTAATTTTATACTTGTGTAACTCGCGGGTAGAAGTCATTCAAACGATTGAGATTATATAGTTATAATAGATGTATATATTATCATATAATTGAAAATAATCAATACATTATATCAATTTAGTATACGAATTATTATATCAAATTTAACAACAATATTATTGCTATATTAAAAAAAACATATATTTGTATAGACTTCAACTATATACGTGTTTCTGCACAATGCGCGAACATTCACCTAGTTCATACATATATTCTTACAGACTAATATCCATATACATTTTAATATAGTTATATACATATTATAACAACATTCATGAATATGAAATTATTAAACAAATACACTTGATCATCTTCAATGGTCCATATAATCAACTTGATCTTCACATATATACTTGTTGTTGAACTTGATTCCAAATATTTCTCTTGTATGATTAATATTAAATTCTTTCTTCATGCAATTCTGAAAGAATAAGATACATTACTCGGTAGTATTAACAGTTAAACAAATATACTTGTTGTTAACAAACATTCTCAAAGACATTCTAACATAATGCATTTATATAAATAAATTCTAAAAGAATACATTATAGAATGCACTTAAATCATAGTCTTTTCTTCTATATGCATAAACATTCTAAAGCATGTATAAATGTATTATGTCAAAATTACTAGCAACACATGTTTTATGTAATATTTATATTCTCATAGAATGAAACTACAAAAAAACCCATAAGTAAAAAATTGAAGAAAATGCACAAACCAATGAGTAAGTACAGAAAAAATAACAAGTTTTAGACATGATAGCTCATACAAAATTCAATGCTTAGGTTGAATTGGAACTTAATCACTGGAATCCAAGATTTAATTTTAACAAAATTGGAATTCGAGATTTCATTCTAATAGAATTGGAATTCGAGATTCCATTCTGGAAAAATTACCCTAATCATATTAGATACAAAGATGATATTCTGGAAGGATTACACAGCACTGTTCATCAAAGATATACATCAATAATTCACAGAATGAAACTAAAAACATCAAGAATAAATGATCATCATAACTTCAATCTTTTTCCTAAAGAATAAAATCGAAGAAAAAACAACCAAATTCAAACCACCATAATTAAACCAATTTCAATTTCAAATACAAAGAAGAACAAAAAAATTAAAAAATTAAGTTGTTCTTTTCAAAATATTTACCTGGTACAAACCAAAAAGGAAGGAACTTCAAAGTCGTTCATTCACAAATACAACTTTGTTTACCATTTTTTTTCCTACCTGTATTATCAATTAGCCATTGCTATGGATTTTGCACCACCAGTAGGCTAGGCTGATACATAAGGGAAGAAGACGAGAATGAGAGAAAGGTCATCACCGACATCAATTTTTCTATCTTCAAATCGTCGTTGATGGTTGGAAGCTTTGTTCGTCAATACGCAAATGAGAGGAGGAAAATTATAATACGTACGATATGAGAGGTTAGGGTTAAAGAGTTGGTCAAACAGTTTTTTATGGTAATTCCCATGAGTTAAGGGATTTTATTTTAATTATCATATGTTAAGTTACATAACTACCCTTATAATAATTATTAATTATTTAATTATTCCTAAATTTCTATTGGTGCATTCATGCACACAATAGTTGTTTGAAACATTTGAACCTATCTCTTATATATATATATATATATATATATATATATATATATATATATATATATATATATATATATATATATGCATGTGTGTGTGACAGTGACGACCTTGAAGAAATAAATGAATGTTGCACATTTTGCCGTATACGGTTATGAGAGGATGATGTTGAAGGTGACGGAGTAACTTTTCGAGTAACTTGAGAAACAGGAGTTATGAAGATACGATTTTTTGGAAAAAAAAATGTACTGGAAATGACAAGGAAAATATGAATATGTATATGTAATATTAAAGCACATATATTGAAATTAAATTTATAATCAATTAAATACAAAAAATATAATAATTAGTAATATAACAATAGGATAACTTTTATCAAAATTGTGATGCATCATTACATCCTTGAAAGTTGTCGTATTTTTGTTTGTTTGAACATTTGAAGTTAGCGTCGTATTCGAACCATTTATAATTGTTTATTAGTATCATAACAATTATTAAATTTGGAAAAATGAATAGCCGTTATATGGTTTTGATTGACAATGAAAGAATAATATAAAAGTAATTATTAATAATTTACCCTGATTGGTTATTTGTGAAAGTGGCGACCTTGATGAAATTGTTGTAGGTTGCAAATTCGGTCGTAAGACGTTATGGGATGATGAGTTTGAATGTAATTTCGGGCATTTTCGAATAACTCGATAATTATTGGGGATGTAGAAGATACATTCTTCAAAAAAAAAAAATAAGTATGATAAAGGTGGATGAAATGAAAATATATTAGACATTAAATATCAAATTTAACGCGAATATATATTACATAAAAAGAAAATCAATAAATTATATGTATTGAACATCTAATGATAATAGTAAATTAAAAGTTTACCGTTTGTGATGTATTGAACGTCTAATGATAATAGTAAATTAAAAGTTTACCGTTTGTGATGTCTGATAGTGGTGGGCATGGCGATGTTTTTGATTTGGTTCTTCCATTGTTAGTATCCATATATGTTGTATACTGTAAAATGTAAGATAAAATACATAATGTTGGAGAGAATAGTAAATGCATGGATGAATATCATAACATACCATAAAAAATGATTATACAAAGAATGAAATTAAATGATATTGGTGAAGATAATAACGAATTAAAGTTAGTTAACAAATATAGAGATATAATTGGAAACCATGTGCTGTGATTTTATATTAAATAAACATATTTATCAAAAATAGATGAATTAAATCCTTTTTAATAAGATTAAATTAAATGATGGTTTCTAAGTTGATAAGGGTACATGATTTTGAAAAGATTTAAAAATAATATTCCTTATTAAACAATTTAATCATAAATGTCTGGATTCTATATATTGAAACTATGCATATAATTATTTTGGGAAGTATTTATGATTGACGGTATAATTGGAATGATAATCTGCATAAATTAAAATATAAGATTCATAAAAGAAATTAAAAAATTTGTGGAGTATATGCTCGTGTTGACAATTATACCCTTGGTCATAAGCAGATTACCTTTAAACTTAAAACAAATTGACAATAATAGAGTTGATCAATATAGTAAAGAATGTTGAAGTATAAGTGTATTATTGTGAGGATGAAACACCTCTAGTTACCTCATGTCCCAAGACTATTTTCACAAGATCAAATTTGTTTTTAAAGATCATTAGACAATATAATCAACTGTGCATGAGTATGTAAGATAGAGAATTGATGTTAATGAGGGAAGTGAGAAATAAAACAAATGAGCATGAATTTAATGAGATTAAACAGAAACTCTCAAATGAGAGAATTTAAGTTCCTCACACTTGCATTATGTCATTTTTTAGAGAGCTTAATTATTAAGTATCTCACTTTGTCTTAAAGGAGATATATATACACAATATGATTTTGCAAAAGATGGTAATATTTTTCTTTATTGTTATTTGTTAACCTTTATTACCTATCTCTATTTTTAGGTAGTATGACTAATTGCACCGATCATTTTATAGCAACTATGAGTTTTCCATGTGCTAACAAGATAAACTATTGGCATGGAACTAACACACTCTAGATAATTTTCCAAAATAATCTACATGATAAAGATACCAATAGACTAGATGAGCTGCTTAAGGAATTGCGCTCAACGTACCAAAGGTGGCCCTTAAACAAGAAATAACATGTACTTTTAATGATTACTAAACTTGTGAGTCATCAAATATGGTTTTTCAATGGATGAGCAACAATAATACTTCCTAAATCAAAAAAGAAATGATGATAACTTCCACGATGATAGATCTTTCAAAATTTAAGTTGGTAGAATCATCACAAAGACACAATAAAGTGGATGATAAAAATAACTTAACTGATCTAAACCTATATCCACAAGATACGTTTGATTTGGAGGGTCCTATTTGAGCCCATCATACTTCTTTCAATTTTTAATATGGGAGATTGTTTGGTGTTCTATTTTGGACATTTGTTTTAGGGGCGGCAATTCTCGACACGACACACGACACGATCCGCGATACGACACGAAATAAACGGGTTTGGATTGAGTTTTTCATCACGCCAACCCGCCAACACGTTTATTAAACGGGTCATATATGAGTTTCTCAAAAAATAAATGGGTTGACCCGCCAACCCGTTTATATTTTTAATTAAAAAAATATATTTTTTATTTTTAAATGTATTGATATTTGACTTGTGGTCCTAACTCATAAGATCGTAAGTAAGTTTGTAACCAATTGATTTTCCTCATTTTTACCCTAAATCAAATGGCGTATCGGCGTATGGTTGTATGAGCGATTGAGACATTGAACATGTTTCTATAAATGTTTTTTAATTTTCATTTGGATCTTTAAGACTTTAAGACTTAAGTAGTTAAGTGTCTAAAATTCAGATATGTTTGCATCAACCATCAAGAATTTATTCATATTTAATTGTTAATTTTATTTATGGAATCTGACCCACGAACCCAAATCTAACCCACAAACCCACCAACCTGTGAACCCGTATAAATAAATGGGTTTGTGGGTCATATACGAGTTTATGTTCCAAACCCGCCAACCCGTGACACGCCAACCCGTGACCTGTATATTTAAATGGGTCGTGTTTGGGTTGACATATTTTGACCCGCCAACTCGAATACGACACGATTGTCAGGCCTAATTTGTTTGATAATATTGGGTCATTTTCTACAGGGTTTTCTATGTTTTTTAGGCTTGGTCTTATTGACATAGTTTAGGTCATCATGCTCTTATATAAACGACGTTAAATATTATGTTTTTATTCTCGTTAGCGTTATTATTATGTGTGCAATCATTCTGTTATATGTCAGAATGCTTAACCCCTATCGTATTGTTCACTATATTTGGCTCAATATATAATTAGATAACGATAACTTATCGATGTTTCTTTAGAAGTCAAAGTATGTAAAATAATATTGAGTAAGGTGAAACTAAACGGATTTTATTAACCAAATAAAGTTCATTGATTGTACTAAAATTGAACAATAGTTGATAAAATCAAGTACATTGGTTGCTTTTCTGAAGAAGCCCCTTAAGAAATTATTAGGCATGCAAATGATGGCCTCTAGTCTCAACTACATGTAGAGATTTTTATCTGGTAACCTCTGAGAAGGGATAGCCATGAGTGAGTTTCTCTTCTTCACAACAAGCCCAAATTTATCAGACAACTCATGTTCTTTATTATTTGGTAAAATCCAATTGAATGAGTGCAACAATGAAGCCAAAAGGTAAAGCAACATCTTCTCACCCAAGGGAACTCCAGGACAACCTCTTCTACCAGATCCAAATGGGAGAAAGTTGGTATTGTATCCGCTATAATCATATTTGTTTCTTCCATCAACCATTAAAAATCTATTAGGATCGAATTCTAGAGGATTTTCCCAATACTGAGGATCCCTATGTATTGCCCAGACATTTAAATAGACATTGGAACCCTTAGGAATTGTGTATCCACCTACCTTAATGGCTGAATATATGTAATGTAGTTTTGGACTTCGCATAATCAAGAGAGGAAGTGGAGGGTGTAACCGGAATGTTTCTTTAATTACTGCATCTAAATAACGTAATTTTGGAAGATGAGATTCTTCCACAATGTTGTTTTTCCCTATAACTTGTTCTAATTCGTCTTGTACCTTTTTCATTTCATTGGGATTTTGCAGAAGCTCGGCCATTGTCCATTCTGCCATTGTTGATGTTGTGTCTGTTCCTCCAACTACAATGTCCTGTTTGAGAAAAGATGGTGCATAAAAAAAACAAATTAAAACGATTCTTGGATATCAAAACAAAAAAGCAGTATATGATATAAGATACCATGAGAAGAGCTTTGATTTCTGTCATACTGAAACCCGATGTAGTATTTTGTTGTTTAAGCTCTAGTAAAATCTGCAAGAAATCCTTTCTTCCAGCTTCATCCTTTTTAATGGCAAGTCGCTCCTCGATTATCCTCTCCAAAATCCTATCCATCGTCTTCCATTGACGTTTCATTTCTCGCTGCACCCCCTGTAAATCGAATTTCGTCAACACCGGAAAAAAGTCCGACACATTCGGTGCACCCAAAAGTTCCACTATCTTTGAAATCACTTCCCGCAATCCAACCCCAACATCATTGTTCTTTTCATCTTCAACCAAACTTTTCCCCCATATCGTGTTGGTTATGACGCTGAGGGATGTGAAGAACACGATCCCACCAATGTCCACTTCGGTTCCCATTCTTTCATACACCTGCTTGATGGTTTTTCTCACTCCACCTCGCCGGAAAGATTGAGTTTCATCCAGGTTCTTGTTGCTCAGGACTTCGTACACAAACACTTTACGTAGGTTACGCCAGTATGAGTTGTTGTTAGACCAGACTATATCTTTGCCACCATAGGAGACGACCAGCCCAGCCACCGGAGGATCGCGGTTAGCAAAGATATCGTCTTGGTCATGGAGCACAGCTTTAGCTAAGTCTGAGGAGTTGAGAATGATGTAGGTCTTACTTCCGAGATGGATTTTGAAAATGGGGCCATAACGTTGGGCCAATTTGGTGAACTCATGGTGGAAGTTGGCGCCAAGAAATGGAAGATACCCCACCACCGGAACACCACGAGGTCCAGGAGGCAACGTGGATAATGTCTTCCGTGATCTGTACCATAAGATAGCCATTAACGAAATGACTGAAATGGTGAGGACTTGGAAAGTGAACTCGTCTTTCTTGTTGGTAACTTCCGACCACCATGACCACTGGCTATCGGATATCATTTTGTGAAGCTAAAGTTAATCTTGATGAATTACAAAACGAGAGATGGATATAAATCCGAATGGTTTTTTATTGCCGTTCACGAAACCATCAATTGTTCCATTTTCATTCTTCACTAAAAGTCAAGAAAATGTTACGTAGTAACAAGGATGTTTTCTAATTTTAAACAAGTATTCATCAAAGTGGTTTAAAATCTAGTTTACTTCAAACTCATTCGTTTCGAAACAATTTATTTTACCAATACGAAAGAAGCTTCTTTAAATGGTTCAGTTTTTTCTTAATCAATGGATGATATGATGTACAACCAAGATGATTACCAAAACTATACAAAACCCCAAATAATTTAGAAAGAAGAGATATAGAAAGATATTGAAAGATGAGCCGATGAATACTATATGTACAAATAAATAACCTACTCAATCATCTATATTGTCACAAGGCCGACATAAGTCAAATGAGCTATTGCATATTTATTGAATTACGAGTATTTTTGATAAAAGTAGTTCAAAGTTGAAAGATAGTTACTAGTTGCCACTAATTACCAAATGACATTTGGTTTAGCGTGGTAACGTGTGACCCTCTCAAATGAAAGATTATGAATTCAAGTTTCTTTAGGAAGCATATGTAATATTTAGGAGTAAATTAATTTGTTGTTTAAAAAGAATTATCACTACTTGAAATGCTAGAAGAGTATAGCTTTTATTCGTAATATAATAAATATTGTTTTAGGATCAAAAGTTAAATTATGGTCCACTTTATAATAAATAAATAAAAAAAAAAGTAATACAAAGTATAATAACATTAAAAATGATAAACTAAATGTAAGTTTTATAATTATTTTCTACAAGTTCTCATAATTTAGAATCGATTCCTAACATGTTTTTATAAAAACAAAAAATATATTTTTCCACTGTTGCAACCGATAAAACCAATGCTAACTTTACTAATCTATAGATTTTTAAAGGAAAAAAATTAATGCATCTTGGTTTCCATTCACTATTTTTGTTATTAGATATACTCCTATTATTTTAAGACACGTCGTTTGTTATGTTTATGGAATATGTTTGGATATTTTTTGTTTCGTTTCATTATGTTTGTTATTTAGATATATTTTTTTAAGACATGTGTTTGTTATGTATATGGAATATGTTTGGATATTCTTTATACTATTGTTGAAGGTGATTCTAAAGCCGTCCGACGCATGTCAACCGTTTAAACTCCACTTTCTTTCAATCTCCACAGTAATAACTCAAAATCTGAGGTTGTAGCCCGTTTTAAGCTCCTCCCCACGTTCCTCACCACCTATCGTTTTCTCCTCCCACGTTCAACAGGTTTTTAGTTTCCTTCCAAAGACTCCTTTGATCATCATGATATGGAGGCGGGTAACTACCCTAACCACGACCTAGAAATCGGACCTATATAATGATCCGACTATGTTTAATGTTTCTATCTTTCACTCAGTGTATTGACTTGCTTCATTTGATGTCAACGTTTATGGATTCAAGTTCGGCTGAAAATTGTTCGGCTAAGCTAACTTTATCGACTTATGCTTAAATTTTCAATGTTTCAATGAGTTTCTTCAATTAATTCTTTTTGTGCACAATTATCGATAAAGAATTTCGTCTAAATAGTCTTCAACTAAGGTAAAATCTTTACAGTTAGTTATCTCTATGTTTTAAATATTATCCTATGTCTAAAAATCCTCATGAATAACAATTATCCTCATAATATTCTGTAATGTTCGGATACTGTTCAATGTTTCAATGCTACACTCAGTTCGGTTCCTTCAATTTCTTGATTTGATTCCGTCATATGAACACTTTTGGCTACAATTTCGTTTGAAAAGTCTTAAACAAAGGTAAATTCTTTAAAATTAGTTTGTTGTTATCAATTTCATTTTTGTTTAAAGAATGTCATTCTTTGTGGGACTGATAAGCGGCCTTATAGTGGGATAACACTCTTTGTTGTATTCGTTTGGTCCAGGAATGGTCAATTGATGATGCGTACTGCAGACACGCACAAGAAAAAGAGGCGCAAACATGGAGATTTTGTTGATGCCTTAATCGCTTTTGAAGATGCATATGGGAACTGAAGTGGATATCAACCAAGGGTATGAACTGATTTTATTCCTTATTTTCTGTCCCTTGAGGACAGTTTATTTTCATTTTTTTCAATGTATTGAAGAGATGGAGAGAAGCGTGGATGTTACATGTGCAATTATTTTGTCCACCAAGTGTTTGATGAAAGTCCATATTTGTTTACTTATTATATTGTTCCAAATTGATGTTATTTACTGGCTTCTATGTATGTATTTGTGTGTACATGCTCTTAGAAAAATATGGTTGATATAAAAAGGTGTGAGTTTGTGTTATTTTTGTTCTTTCAGTAAATTATGTCATTCTTTAATGGAATAATTTTGAAGCCTGTTCATGGTATTCGAAGCTTGTGCCTCTTGGTAATCCTTTCAAATGCATTTCTTGCTTGTCACTTTGCTTCATCACTGTTTTACTCATTTGTGATTCAAGGTTCTTCTTCTTATCTTAAATTAATCTCAGCCACTGACGAACAAAAGGAGCCCCTTTTCTCTTATGTAAATAAAATTTTAATAATTTCTTACCTTTTGCCAAATTAACCTTTTGGTCTTTTCATATGATGTTGTTCTTCTACTACTATCTACTCACGGGCCTAATGCAAAATAATATGAGTTATATATGATTATGAAATAAATAAATAGAAACGGATATGATTTTTTTCCTAATACTTGAGGAAGGTCAAGGAGCCGCAGTCTTAGACCAAGGTTTGAAACAAATGTATTTTTGACAATTCTACCCTTGTATTAGAGTTAGTTATCGATATATCTTTGAATATGTTACCATCTTCTATCACCACAAAATCACAGAGAAAAACAACAAAAAACCACCAGTTACTACTTCTTATTAGATTATTGTTGGGATTTAGTGTTGCGTCATTGTGTTCTAATTAATAGTCCATTTATGTAAACGGGCTTGGGCTTGTCCACCTGTCTTTATTTATTAGGGTTATAGTATTTAAAGTGCATGCATGCACCATGTTTTGTAATCTTAGAAATAGTCTTATAACCCTACACGCCTACAGTAGCAATTCTTCATCGAGTTCTTCTAAAGCGTGACTTTGAATCATTAAGCATATTTTGATCCATTGTTGTCTTCTTGTTTTCTATTACCTGTTTGAATCTTTCAATCTTTAGAGATTTGATCTCAACAATTGGTATCAGAGCAGGAGACTATGTAATCTATATGCATCTCTTCTGTTAAAAGAAGCTTTTAGGGTTTCCGCCATTATTAGATCTCGTTTCAGCCGTTATTGTTAGTTCAACTGTTGACGCTGATCTTGATCGTGATATTACCCTAATCTTGTTTACACATCTGGTTTATACAGGTTTTGTTCGATATATAAAGATGCATTCCGAAGACTCTCACGTTAATTTGATAAATCTATCAAGTGGCATTGGATCCACAACCATGATTCCAATCTTGTTCCCAAGTGAATATGAAGTGTGGGCGTTGCATTTTGAAGACTACGCTCTTGGTATAGAAGACAATGGCTATTTGATCTAGGAAGCCATCACTATTGGGAAGTTTGTTCATATTGGAACCAAGAGAGTTATTAAAACTCAGAATGATTATAACAAGCTTCTTCTTGAAGTAAATGATGTTCTACAAGATGAGAAAGAAAAGTTAATTAGAAATGTCAGGGCTATGAGAATTATTATGTTTGCCCTACCACCAGACACCTTTTGTTTGGTTAGCTCATATGATACAACAAAAGGTATCTGGGGCTTAAGGAACTGTATTCTACTGACACTGATTTGGAGCATTCTACTTAGACTCAACTGCTTTCGGAGTTTGGTGCAGTTGTGCAAAAGCCTAAAGAAAGTCTGGAACAATCTGTTAATCGCTATAATAATCTTCTCGGTAGGATGATGAAGCATATGATTGGACGAGAACTCATCGAGCAAAAGTTCACGTTCATGAATGGACTTAGACCTGAGTGGAAGGCTATAGTTTCAACCGTAAAAGAACATGAGTAGTTCAAGAACTACTCGTTGGCAATACTAGTTGGAATTCTCAAATCACATGAAGCTGAAGTGACGAAAGAAGCAAAGATTGTTTTTGGAATGGGTTCACTTGCTCTCATCACAAAAGGTAAGAAGGTTGAAGAAGATGATGATTCAGAGTTTGAGTTTTCTGATTGTGAACTGTCTAAAGAAGAGTTTGCAATGATGGTGTCCAACCCAAAAAGGTTCGCAAAAGGAACTTCAACAATAATAAGAACCGAAAATGGCAGGGAAGCTACAACTCTGAGAAAGTGAAAGAGGAGAATGCAAGCAATTCTCAGAAAGAAAAAGAAAAGAAGGAGAAGAAGGTCGTGGGTGACTCCAGCTATGACTGCAATTATTTTCATGGTAAAAACCACTTAGCCAATGATTGCATGTTGTGAAGGCTAAATGAGAAGAAGGAAGGAGAAGATGACGAAGCATACCATCTCAAAAAGTTGGAGGAGATTAAGAAGAAAAAGAGTGCTGATAACACCATGCCTGCTTTGATTGTGCAGGAAAATTATGCTAAGAATAAATTAGGAGGGGTTGAGGTCTGGTCAACCGATTCAGAAGATGAAAAGGTTCGCATGCCTACTCATGGTAAGAGTTTCGTTGCGAAAGAAGGGAGCTCGCTGCTTGTAGGTAGATGCTTGATGGTGACGAGCAATGTATCACAAATGTGAGGCTATACTACAGATGGCAGTTATGGAGCGTATAATGGATGTCGGGATTATAACTGCTTCGCTGCAAAGGCAGCTCTTGAGCAAATCAGCAAATGTGAACAGATGATCAACAAGGTAAATTCAATTGTTGAATCTCTTAATATACCTTTGTCTAGATATGAAACTGAACTAAATGACTTAAGATGCACTTTTTCAAGCTTTAGTGACAGTTTAAAAAGAACTCATTTGACAAACTCTAACCTAACAGATCAAATCAACATGGTTTCATCAAAAGTGAGGACATACGCATGTGGATAGAGAAGATAGAGTCCTAGTTATCTAAGTATAGGGATTAGTTAATTTACTTGCAACGGGATAATTTAATGATTTTGAAACAACGTAGTATTTTCTATTTGATTTCAAAAAGGCTTTATTTTAATATTACTCAATTGCACCTTGATTGTGAGATTGGTGAGAAAATTCACAAGATGATCTTACCATTCCTTGAATTAATGGAGGACGAAATTGACGCCGATTGTTACTAGTGCGAATCCATCGTTTTGACTGATGAAACCTCAGATGCATGCAAGATAGGTCTGGAGAAAACTGAATCATACATTATGTCCAAAGACCATAAGAACATGCTAAAGCAGCTTTTGGATGAAAATGACAAAAGGCAGATTAAATCTAATACTATGCAGAAGTTCAACTCGTTGAGTGCCAAGTTGAGTTCAGATAACAAAATTAATGTTGAAAATACATCTGAATTTGATGAGGACAGTGATATGAGCGAAATCTATGTAGAGGATGAGATTGACTGTTCGGAATTTGTTAAAAGCGAATATGAACTTGCGAAAGATCTTATCTATGAAAATTCTGTTGAATTCGCACGGTTTTCTGAAAACAAATCAAAGATTTTAAAAGAAAAAGCAGTTGTATTCCCAAAGGTTCAAACTGTGGCTAACCAGGTTTTCGCAACCATGGGTCTAAACAAAAATCAAACTGTTGAATTAACGTCCCTGGTTGATGATGATAACAAGGATGGATGTGACGAGCACTTCTTTTCTGTCCCAATAGATAATGCAGAAGAAACTAAGGGTCTGTCGGAAAAGACTTCTTGGAGAGTGAAAGGAAGATAAGTAGCAGAACTACTCAATAATCGCTCAAGCTATGAAAAGGGGAGTCCAAGTGGAACCAAGGATGTTCCAAGTGAAAAGTTGTCAGTGCAAAACCACACGTCATTTAGAAAGCTGAAACTGAAGACTAACGTTCACAAGTCATTCGCAGCTCATAAATGACAAAGGAATGCGAGATACAACAAAAATCTCAAAGAAAGGAAATAGTTTTGGTAATCCAAGAATCCCAACTTTGTTCGAAATGAAAATTGTCAGATCGAAATGCGAAAGTTTCCTCGCATGCAAACCCGAGGAGCTCCTCGCAAAAATCACTCTCCCAACCAACAGGATTTTGAAAGGAAAGTTTTTCAAAAACCTACTTTTTTAAATCCAAAGAAGCCTATGGAGAAATCAAAACCTCATCACTCTCAAACCATAAATGCTTCATATTATACCAAAACATCGAAAAATGTTAAAGGAAAAGGAAAGCCAGTTTCGGATCATAAAGTTCCAATCAAGAAATTTGAAATTAATGTAAGGAAAGTTGAAAAAGAGTTCATGAAGAATCAAATCAAGAACAAACAAAAACAATCTTCCTCAAAAGATACAAACTTGAAAGATAATAGGATAAAAGTTTTTACAATAACAAAGAAAGATGGCACCACATTAATTAAACGCACTTATGTGGTTGATCTTGCATTTACTTTTCCTCTTTCTGTAAAAGGCTCACAAGGACCCAATCAATTTTGAGTTCCTAAATCTACTTAATCTCTGTAGGTAATTCGTGACAAGCAGTTTGACACTGAATGGTATATCGACAGTGCCTGCTCGCGTAACATGACAGGTAAGAGGGAAGAACTGCGAGAATTTAGAGAACTTAAAGATGGTGGAAATGTGAAGTACATAAATAAATCTCTTGGAAAGATTAAAGGTTATGGATGATAACGAATGGAGAGTTTTCAATTCGTAAAGTGGCGTATGTAGAGGGCCTGCAACACAATCTCATAAGTGTTTCACAGTTGGTTGTTGGGATAGGATTAAAGGTATCCTTTGATGATGAAGGGTCTGAAATCTTAGAAAAGAAGACCAAAGCAGTGCTTCTAAAGTCCAAGCACAAAGAAGGAAAAGTCATCCAACCATAGTAAACACGAACGTCATTGAACCACTAGAACTTTTGCACATCGACCTTTGTGGTCCTTTAGTAATTGAAAGTGTTGGTGGTAATAAGTATATTCTTGTTATAGTCTATGATTTTTCACATTTCACTTGAGTGTATTTTCTTAAGCAGAAATATGATGCAACGCCAAGACTCAAGGATTTCATAAAGCAGAATGAGCTACAACTACGAAAGCTGGTTCGTAATGTTCACATTGACAACGGTTAGGAATTAAAAAACCAAACGTTTGAAGAATTCCTTACTGAGAAAGGTGTTTCACACAACTTTTCTACTCCTTACACTCCACAACAGAACGGGGTCTTTGAAAGGCGAAACTGCTCCTTGTGCGAAGCTACAAGAACTATGATGTCTTTCGTAAATCTGCCTCTCTATTTCTGGGCGGATGCGATTGCAACTGTGTGCTTCACCCAAACAGATCTTTTCTTAATAAGAGATTTTCTATCACTCCTTATGAAATAATAAATAATCCTAAGCCTAATGTTAAGTTTTTCCATGTATTTGGTTCCAGGTGTTTTATCTTTAACTCAAAGGAACAATGAAACAAATTTGATGCGAAGGCTGACGAAGGTATATTCTTGGCATATTTGCTGACCTCCAAGGCATATCAGGTTCTCAACAAACGATCTAAAAAGATAGAAGAAACCTACTATGTCACATTCGACGACAATTACTTGAAGAGAACTCAAACGAATGATAGTCCATTGAAGGAGATTCTTCCTAAACCAAGTCCAACTATGATTCCACTCTCTACTATTTATGAGGAATTCATGCTACTATTTGATGAGACAGAGAAGGCTATATCATCTGAATCAAAAGCAGCTGACAACAAGGTCGATGAATTCATTAAAATAACTGACGACACTGCGAAAGATATGCACAAAGATCCACCAAGTGTGAATCACCCACATGCCACAAACACTACATTCCAGGGGGAGGGATCTAAATCCACTTCCAATGCAACTTTTCAAGGGGAGCACTCTACTCCACAGTAGACCTACGAAAGTCCACTCCATGGGGGAGAATTTGACACCTGAAGAAGAGACATTCACATCATTCGAGGGGGAGAAAGATAATACGAATGATGATTCGGATGTATAAAATGATGATTCGGATATATAGTCAGAATTTGAGGACACAAATGCTGAATTGGATCCATCTTATGATCCTAATTATCCTCCTCTAACTAAATGAACTAAAGATCATCCAAAAACGCAGGTTATAGGTAAATCATCTTCAGGAGTTCTTACAAGAGCACAACAAAAGGCGAAGCGAACTACTTTATTCTCCAAAGTAGAATATTGCATGTTTAATTCGTTCATCTCCAAAGTTGAACCCAAAAATGTTCATATTGCTCTGGACCATTCGGATTGGGTACAAGCGATGCAGGAGCAACTCAATGAATTCAAACGAAACAAAGTCTGGAGACTGATTCCTACTCCAAAGGATGCATCTGTTGTAGGGTTAAAGTGGGTGTGTAACAACTCAAAGTTTTCAAACAAAATTTTTCATTTTTAAAACATAAATATTTCCATTAAAACCAAGGCATAAGCAGTTTAATTATTCAGTCAATACAATTATTCAAACTCCCAAGATCATGAAACATTCTTCAGTGTGTATCGATCATGCCGGCGCCTTCCCACGGTCCTCGCTAGTACCTGAAACACATACATACATAACAACTGTAAGCATAAATGCTTAGTGAGTTCCCCAATATACAACTTACGCACATACGCCTTTCCAGGCCCGACCTTCCGGTCCATGTGTCTCAGGGGACTTCCGTCCCTGCTGGGTAAACCTTCCGGCCTTACCCACGCCGACCTTCCGGTCCATCACACATCCTCCGGTCCATGTGTCTCAGGGGACTTCCGTCCCTGCTGGGTAAACCTTCCGGCCTTACCCACGCCGACCTTCCGGTCCATCACACATCATATCGCCTTCCGGCCCATAATACATAGCACATATAACATATAACATACCACATATAGCATACATAACACATATCATATCCGACCTTCCGGTCACACAGTCAAACCCTTCCGGGTACAGTATAGTGAGAAGACTCACCTCGTAAGTGCTGAAAGCTAGCAACTCCTGAAATCACTCGCGCACAAACCAACGAGCTACAACCCTCCTATAACATTACATAACTCATTAACACTCATATCAGCTAAGTGTGACTATCCCTAAGAAGTCAGACTTAGGTCAACTCTGGTCAACGTCAACTCGACTGGACTCGGCGAGTACCATGGCGACTCGGCGAGTCTAGTCGTCCTCACAGATTCCTGAATATTCCCTTTCTACTCGTCGAGTATACCTCTCGACTCGACGAGGTCCTCGTGGAAGAATCGCGGGGCTACCCCGACTCCACTCGCCGAGTCTGATGAACAACTCGGCGAGTCCCAGCACATCTTCAAGCTACTCGCCGAGTCTGAAGAACAACTCGGCGAGTCCATGCCATGCAGACGAGTAACTGCTTCCTGAGATAGGTCTCGTCCCGAAGTACACATGCATGGGACCTTCTGGACCTCTAAAGGTCCTAATACATGACTATAATCGTGGGGTAACAAGGCATTTCTTCATCAAATCACTAAATGGGTTCTATAAACCCTAATTTCATAAATACATCAAAATAACAGATTTGGTCCGAGTTATTACCTGAAATCGCACTCTCTGTGTCCCCCAAATCTCAGGACTCAATCCTCCTTGATATTCCTTTAGCCAAATCCTTCTTCTTCTTGCCTAACCACTTCTTCCAAGTTCCAAAGCTTTCTCCCTTGCTCTAGGCGTCCACAGCGATTAGGGTTTCTCTCAATTGACCAAAAGACTGAAAATGACGGCCTAAGAGGCGTTAAATACGATCCAAACTGAACGGTTAGGGTTTCTGCTGAACAGCGTCGACTCGCCGAGTCCATATCTGGACTCGTCGAGTCCAGTCGCGGACCCGCGACCAAGTCCGCGATCCTACTCGGCGAGTCTAGGCTCCAACTCGCCGAGTCCCCTCTTAAATTACCCCAAAAACATAATTTTAATAATACCTGGGATTCCGGGCTGTTACAATTCTCCCCCACTTGGATTAGACTTCGCCCTCGAAGTCTCATTCTGCAAATAGTTCCGGATGCTGCTCCCGCATTTCGCGCTCCGGTTCCCAAGTCATTTCTGATCCCTTGCGGTGTTGCCATTGAACCAACACCAGAGGTACCTCCTTGTTCCTCAGAACCTTGATCTTTCGATCCCTGATAGCCACTGGTCTCTCCGCGTAATTCAGGCTCGCATCCACCTGAATATCCTCTAATGGAACCACTACCGACTCATCGGCTATGCACTTTCTCAACTGCGACACATGAAAAGTGTCATGGATCTGACCCAACTCCGCTGGCAACTCCAACCGATAGGCTACCCGACCTATCCTTGCAATCACACGAAATGGCCCAATATACCGGGGCCCCAACTTGCCTCTCTTCCTGAACCGAATCACTCCTTTCCAAGGAGAGACCTTCAGGAGAACGAAGTCGCCGACTTTAAATTCAAGCTCGGATCGGCGCCTGTCTGCATAGCTCTTCTGTCGGCTCTGGGCAGTCAATAATCTTTGTCTCACTTGTTGAATCTGCTCTGTCGTCTGGAGTATGATCTCCGTGCTGCCCATCACTCTCTGTCCCACCTCTCCCCAGCAGATGGGAGTCCGACACCTCCTACCATACAACAGCTCGAAAGGCGGCACACCAATGCTCGAATGATGGCTGTTGTTGTAGGAAAACTCTGCCAATGGTAAATACGCATCCCAACTACCCCCGAAGTCTAACACACACGCTCAGAGCATGTCCTCCAGTGTCTGAATTGTCCGCTCGCTCTGACCGTCTGTCTGGGGATGGTATGCGGTACTAAAATGCAATTTAGTACCCAGCTCCTCATGAAATTTCTTCCAGAATCTGGAAGTAAAGCGCACATCACGGTCTGACACAATCGAGATCGGCACCCCGTGCCGAGATACCACCTCTCTCACGTATATCTCCGCCAATTTCTCCGCCGAAGAACTCTCACTGATGGCAAGGAAGTGTGCACTCTTTGTCAACCTATCCACGATCACCCAAATTGCGTCAACTCCCCTAGCAGTCCTCGGCAATTTGGTGATAAAATCCATAGTAATCTGTTCCCACTTCCACTCGGGGATCTCCAATGGCTGTAACTTGCCATGCGGTCTCTGGTGCTCAGCCTTAACCCTACGGCAGGTCAAGCACCTCTCAACGAACCATGCCACGTCCCTTTTCATACAGGGCCACCAATATTCCTTCTTTAAATCCAAATACATCTTTGTAGCACCAGGATGGATCGAGAATTTCGATCTATGAGCCTCTTCCATCAAGGTAGTACGCGTACCGCCTACGAACGGTACCCAAATCCGACCCTGAAACGTCATAAGGCCTCGACTATCCTTGACAAACTCTGAGATTAACCCCACAACCCGCTCTTTCTTCTGCATCTCTGGTCGCACGGCCTCCGCCTGGGCCCCACGAATGGCGTCCAATACTGGAGTCATCACAGTCAGTCTCAAGCATACGTCTCGCAATGAAGTGCTCTCCGCCCTGCGGCTCAATGCATCGGCTACCACATTAGCCTTGCCTGGGTGGTACAGGATCTCACAATCATAATCCTTGACCACATCCAACCACCTCCTCTGACGCATGTTTAGGTTGGGTTGATCCATCAAATACTTCAAACTCTTATGGTCCGTGTATATCGTACATCGGACCCCATACAAGTAGTGACGCCAAATCTTGAGAGCGAACACCACTGCCCCCAACTCTAAATCATGCGTGGGATATCTCGCCTCATGAGGCTTCAGCTGCCTCGACGCATAAGCTATCACATGACCCCTCTGCATTAACACTGCACCCAATCCCGAAATCGATGCGTCGCAATATACCACGAAATCTTCCATCCCTTCTGGAAGAGCTAATACCGGGGCTTCGCACAATCTTTGGCGAAGTGTCTCAAAGGAGGTCTGCTGCTCGGGCCCCCATGAGAACGTAACACCCTTCCGGGTCAATCTGGTGAGTGGCACTGCAATCTTGGAGAAATCCTTGATAAATCTCCGATAATACCCTGCCAACCCAAGGAAACTTCTGATCTCAGAGGGTGACTTCGGCACCTCCCAACTCATCACCGCCTCAACCTTGGCCGGATCAACCAATATCCCTTTCTGATTAACCACATGCCCTAGAAACTGGACCTCCCGCAACCAGAAGTCGCATTTGGAGAACTTTGCATAAAGTTTCTCCGACCTCAATACCTCAAGGACCTCCCTCAAATGCTCCTCATGCTGCTCTCTCGATCTCGAATACACCAGAATGTCGTCGATAAATACGATCACCGACCGATCCAACATCGGCCTGCATACCCTGTTCATGAGATCCATGAACACAGCCGGGGCATTGGTGAGTCCAAAAGGCATCACCACAAACTCATAATGTCCATATCGCGTCCTAAACGCTGTCTTCTGGACGTCTTCATCCCGTACTCTCACCTGATGGTATCCTGACCTCAGATCGATCTTGGAAAACCAAGATGCTCCCTGCAACTGATCGAATAAATCATCGATCCTCGGCAACGGGTAACGGTTCTTGACCGTTAGCTTGTTCAACTCCCGGTAATCAATGCACATCCGGTGTGAACCATCCTTCTTTTTGACGAACAGAATAGGTGCTCCCCATGGCGAGCTGCTCGGCCGAATGAATCCCTTTCCCAGCAACTCCTGGAGTTGCGAGGACAACTCTTGCATCTCTGGAGGTGCAAGACGATAGGGCACCTTGGCAATAGGCGCTGCCCCCGGAACCAGATCGATACTAAACTCTACTTGCCTCACAGGCGGTACTCCCGGCAACTCCTCGGGAAAGACATCTGAAAACTCGCGCACCACCGGAACTTCCTCAACTGACTTCGGTTTCTCAGAAACCTCCCGCGTATCCATCACATACGCCACGAAACCCTTACAGCCCTGACGTAGACACTGCCTCGCCCTAGCGGCCGAACAAAAAGCTGATCCCGAACGGGTACCCTCGCCGTATACCGAAAGAACTCCCCCACTTGGGTCTCGTATAGTCACCAACTGACGCTCACAGTCGATGACAGCGCCGAACCGGCTTAACCAGTCCATGCCCACGATGACACAGACATCCCCCATCGCGATAGGAATCAAGTCAATCTGGAATCCAACCCCGAAAATCTCTAGTACACATCCCCGAAGAACCTCCGTAGCACAAATCACCTTCTCGTCAGCTATAGAGACTCTCAAAGGTCGACTCAACGACTCACGACTAACGCCAATATGCTGACTAAAGGCCAAGGACACAAAGGACCTACTCGCACCCGAGTCAAATAACACTAAGGCAGGCACAGAGTTCACAAGGAAAGTACCTACGCGCATAACAACATAAGCATAACATATCGACATTAAAATAATTACATGAATTACGACATACCTGCCACAACATCGGGCGCAGCGCGGACCTCTTCCGCTGTCAGCTGAAAGGCTCTTCCCCGAGCCCTCGGGGCCTCGGCCTTCACCGGTCGAGTCGTAGTAACTCCGGCAGCAGGTGCAGATCCCTGAAGAAGCTGAGGGCACTCGGCCTTCCTATGGCCAGTCTGGTTGCAATGAAAGCAAACCGAAAATCCCTTGGGGCACTCCCTAGCAATGTGCCCCTCCTTGCCACACTTGTAGCAAGCACCAGATCGACATGCTCCATCATGACTCTTGCCGCACTTCCCGCAAGTGCGACCCTTCGAACCTCCTGTCCTCGAATCAGCGGACTTGGTCCGCTTGGCTGCCGGCTGGAACTGAGCCGGTCGCCGATCCACCCGCTGAGACTCGGCCTCCTCCCTAGCCTGAGTCTCCAACTCGATCTCGCGCTTCCTGGCATTCGCCTGAAGCTCAGCAAAAGTGTGGTAAGTGGAGTTTGACACAAACTCCCTAATATCCCTCCTCAAGACACCCAAGTATCGGCTCATCCGAGACTGCTCTGAGGACACCAGCTCAGGGCAAAACATCGCCCTCTCATGAAACTTCCGTGTAATCACCGCAACAGAATCGGTACCCTGCTTGAGGGTTAAGAACTCCTGCACCAATCGTTCCCTCTCCACCGGGGGAACGTACTCATCCCTGAACATGGCAGTAAATCCCTCCCATGTCACCGCTGTAGTCTCTGCCGAAGTGAAATTCGCTGTCACGAACTTCCACCAGTCTTTCGCTCCCAGACGGAGCTGGTTCAAAGCGAACCGTACCCTCAGGTGCTCCGGGCATGAACAAGTATAGAAGCACCCCTCTATATCTGCGATCCACCTCATCGTAGCAATCGGATCCTGCGTCCCATCGAACTCTGGTGGCTTCGTGTTGCTGAACTCTCGGAACAGCAATGAATCACCCCCCTGTGGCCTAGCAGCGGCCACAGCTGCGGTAGCTGCAGCGGTTGCAGCCTCAGTCAATGCGGCGTACCGCTCGTCGAACGTCTCCATCAGAGTGGTCTTGATAGACCCAAACATCTCCGGGATCTCAGCCCGGATCGCCGCCGCCACCTCCTCGTGGATCATCTGACGAATATCCTCGTCACTCATACCGCTCGAACTTGCCCCGTGCCGCGGTCTAACCATGATATCTCTGAAATACAACATAAAACTATCAGAGATTCTACCGAGTATAATCGTACTCGACACGCAACCCTACTCAGTCCCAGATATCCAGGGATTCTTACTTGGGCCTCCCACTGACCCGGTGTCCTCGGTAGTACGGGCCCAATACTACCGACCACACCGCATCAATGTTCATCCCAAGTCCTCCTCCCCAAACTCCAGATAGTGAGTACTCTACTTCTGATACGCTCTATTTACCCGCATACTAGCAAAGCATCACATATAGGCAACTTCCCTAGACTAAGGCATCACAAATCAGGCCACTCTAGTCCTATCATGAATACCTAGTCTTCTAGCATGCATAACAATTCATATCATATAATATTGTAAGGTATTTTGGGGATCTTTACCGTTCGGGCGCTGACTGATCGTACACACTGCTTCTTTCTTGCTTACCACAAAACCATTTACCAAAGTTTATGCCTTTATTTGAAAAGTTTCCTCAAATCCTCGGTTTGAGTTCAGTTACCCCCGAAGGTGTACCCGAATCCCTCAAACCTGGCTCTGATACCAATTGTAACAACTCAAAGTTTTCAAACAAAATTTTTCATTTTTAAAACATAAATATTTCCATTAAAACCAAGGCATAAGCAGTTTAATTATTCAGTCAATACAATTATTCAAACTCCCAAGATCATGAAACATTCTTCAGTGTGTATCGATCATGCCGGCGCCTTCCCACGGTCCTCGCTAGTACCTGAAACACATACATACATAACAACTGTAAGCATAAATGCTTAGTGAGTTCCCCAATATACAACTTACGCACATACGCCTTTCCAGGCCCGACCTTCCGGTCCATGTGTCTCAGGGGACTTTCGTCCCTGCTGGGTAAACCTTCCGGCCTTACCCACGCCGACCTTCCGGTCCATCACACATCCTCCGGTCCATGTGTCTCAGGGGACTTCCGTCCCTGCTGGGTAAACCTTCCGGCCTTACCCACGCCGACCTTCCGGTCCATCACACATCATATCGCCTTCCGGCCCATAATACATAGCACATATAACATATAACATACCACATATAGCATACATAACACATATCATATCCGACCTTCCGGTCACACAGTCAAACCCTTCCGGGTACAGTATAGTGAGAAGACTCACCTCGTAAGTGCTGAAAGCTAGCAACTCCTGAAATCACTCGCGCACAAACCAACGAGCTACAACCCTCCTATAACATTACATAACTCATTAACACTCATATCAGCTAAGTGTGACTATCCCTAAGAAGTCAGACTTAGGTCAACTCTGGTCAACGTCAACTCGACTAGACTCGGCGAGTACCATGGCGACTCGGCGAGTCTAGTCGTCCTCACAGATTCCTGAATATTCCCTTTCTACTCGTCGAGTATACCTCTCAACTCGACGAGGTCCTCGTGGAAGAATCGCGGGGCTACCCCGACTCCACTCGCCGAGTCTGATGAACAACTCGGCGAGTCCCAGCACATCTTCAAGCTACTCGCCGAGTCTGAAGAACAACTCGGCGAGTCCATGCCATGCAGACGAGTAACTGCTTCCTGAGATAGGTCTCGTCCCGAAGTACACATGCATGGGACCTTCTGGACCTCTAAAGGTCCTAATACATGACTATAATCGTGGGGTAACAAGGCATTTCTTCATCAAATCACTAAATGGGTTCTATAAACCCTAATTTCATAAATACATCAAAATAACAGATTTGGTCCGAGTTATTACCTGAAATCGCACTCTCTGTGTCCCCCAAATCTCAGGACTCAATCCTCCTTGATATTCCTTTAGCCAAATCCTTCTTCTTCTTGCCTAACCACTTCTTCCAAGTTCCAAAGCTTTCTCCCTTGCTCTAGGCGTCCACAGCGATTAGGGTTTCTCTCAATTGACCAAAAGACTGAAAATGACGGCCTAAGAGGCGTTAAATACGATCCAAACTGAACGGTTAGGGTTTCTGCTGAACAGCGTCGACTCGCCGAGTCCATATCTGGACTCGTCGAGTCCAGTCGCGGACCCGCGACCAAGTCCGCGATCCTACTCGGCGAGTCTAGGCTCCAACTCGCCGAGTCCCCTCTTAAATTACCCCAAAAACATAATTTTAATAATACCTGGGATTCCGGGCTGTTACAGGGTGTTTCGCAACAAGCTTGATAAAGAGGGAAATGTTATACGAAACAAAGAGCGACTAGTCGTAAAGAGGTATTGACAAGAAGAAGGCATTGACTACGAAGAGACCTTCACACCTGTTGCTAGGCTAGAATATGTTCGCATCTTTCGAGCTTATGTGGCACATAAGAATTTTGAAGTTTATCAAATGGATGACAAGTGTGCCTTTTTGAATGGGGAGCTAGAGGAGACAGTTTATGTGGAGCAATCACCAGGCTTTATAAACGAGAAGTATCCCAACCACTGCTATATTCTGGACAAAGCGGTCTATGATCTAAAGCAAGCTCCAAGAGCCTGGTATGAAACCCTTACTCGTTTTTTGAAACATGCTAAGTTTAAACAAGGTTCAGTCGACCCAACCTTCTTTCTCAAGAAAGATGGTGACCACTTGATGATTGTCCAAATTTATGTTGATGACATCATCTTCGGATCTACTAACCCCAACTTAACAGCTGAATTCAAAAAGTTGATGGAAACTAAATTTGAGATGAGATCCATGGGTCCGATTAACTTTTTCCTTGGTTTGAACATAAGATAGAGTCAAGAGGGTATCTTTATTAACCAGGAGACCTACACAAAGACCGTCATCTTTAAGTTTGGAATGGTAGGAGACTTAAAAATGGAGGTTCCAATGGCATTCTGAACTAAACTAACACCATCTCTAGAAAAACCAGCAGCTGATATGACCTTTTATCATCAGATGATAGGATTATTGATGTATTTAACAGCTAGTCAACCATACATTATGTTTTCCGTTTGTTATTGTGCTAGGTTCCAAGCGAATCCTCGCGAACCCCACATGGTAGCTGTCGAGAACATTTTCAGGTACATAAAACGAACCACCTCACTAGGCATATGATATCCATTTAGCTTAGGTTTCTTCGTACAAACATTTTGAGATGCTGATCTAGGAGGGTGCGGCCTGGATAGAAAGAGTACAACGGGAGGATGCCAATTTTCGAATGGCAAAATCGTAAGTTGACAGACGAAAAAGCAAACTTGTGTATCCCTCTCAACTGCTGAAGCAGAGTACATAGCTACTGCATCATGCACTTCACAGGTCATACGGATTCAAAGCCAACTTCATGATTATGGCATTAACATGAAAGCACCATTCGCATTTGTCATAACCCAGTGCAAAACTCAAAGACGAAACACATTGCACTGAGGTATCATTTCAAAAGATCACATGGAAGATGGTAATGTTGAGATACATTTTGTAAGATCCATTGATCAGTTGCATGATGTCTTCACGAAAGCATTACATGAACCTGATGAGTTTTGAGCATCCTTACACTCCTATGAGTAATGGAGAATCACAGACATTGATCCACCATTTCTCCTTTAGCCGCTAGGTAGATCAAACATGAGGCCGCAAAAGAACGGACATGGGTCTAAGGAGAGCCTGTGGCAGAGGTAGTAGGGGCAAGAGGTGCTTTACAATAGAGGAAGGATACTAGTAGTGTATGGTGGGTGATTTGGATGTGGTGAGATGATAATGGTAGATTTCGTTAAAACTGGTGAAGGGTGATGAAGGTGGTTGATGGTTGTAATGGAGTGATACTATTGGTGTTTTGGTTGTGTCAGGTAATGGCGAAACATTCAAGTTGTGAATATGGTAAGACGTCTTCCTGGTTAGGGTGGATTTAGGGGTGTTTGATGGTGATGAAGGGTGACAATTTGGTGATGGTATAAGCTGCGTTTGGTGGAGAAAGGTTGGTTTTAATGGTGGTGTTTTTAGGTTCATGTAGGGTGATGAAGACGATGGCTCCCCTTCTATCGATGACAAATATGAAGATTTTATGCATCCAAAAAAGAACACGATCATGGTAAACTCTTTCAATCTTCATTATTAGATGCAAGATTTATTTGTTTCCTATTTTCTTGTATTTTCTTGCATAAGAAGTAAAAAGCGTAGATGAGCACTTTCCCTTATGAACTTTTTGAACGATCAAACTTTCATGCTTGGACTTAGAACTTGGAAAAAATGGACTTGAATTTTGACATTTTGTTGGGCTCTTTAATATTGCAGTGTGAGCTTCCACTTAAAAATATAACTAAATGATATTTTATTGAAATGGTTACTAAATGATTTTATCTCTTCTACATGTATTCAACCAATCTCAAACATTTTCAAAACTAAAAACATCATTGACACAATTTGTGCATCATCACAAAGATGCAATAAAGCGAATGATCAAAACTTAATAGATTTTAATGTATATCTATTAAATACATCTGATTTAGACAATCCTTTTGAGTATGTCATAGTACTTTTTATTTTTTATGTCGACGTTTGTTTAATTTTCTATTTTGGATGGTTGATTGATAACATTTTTTTAATAAACGTTTGGTGATATAACATGTTTTTAATTTTAAAAGTTAGTGTCAACAAAAATATATACGAGTGTTTTATATATTTTAAGTTTATGTATGAAAAAAGTAATTAGGTAGAAAACATTTATTTAGGGGAAGGGTTAAAAGAAAAAAAATGCATTCATGTAACGTTTAGGTCAAAAATATATATTTTAGTGAGAGAGGGTAAAATATAAAGTTACATAAAATTGAGGAAAAAGTAAAATTGATATTTTGCAAGAAATTGTTGTGTATGACAAAAAAAAGTTATTGTATATGAATCGGAATCACAGACATTGATTCACCATTTGTCCTTTAGCCACTAGGTAGATCAAACATGAGGCCGCAAAAAAATCGAACGATTGCAACAATAATTGTAACCGGCTCTCTTGAGCCTATAAATAGGGCCTTTGCCCAAATGAAATAAACAACCTAAGTTTGAGTGTTTAAGACTTGAGTTGATCTCAATTGTCTTCTCTGTTGAAATAGTTGTTCTATTTCTGAATAGCAGAGTTCTATCCAAACATATCCATATAATCATCTAATCATTCAACACAATCTATCATCAAACTAAACCAACGCATCATTCAGGTATAACTTTCTGCATCATTCAAGTATAATCTTTTCTTAATCTTTATTAATTCCATCATGTTGTTAAATTTATCAGCCCCCCTCCTAACTTGTCCAAAAAAAATTATATATAATTCTAAACAAAATACAAAAATGCCTCCATTATATTATCACAGATGAACACATTCACAAATTAAAAATGAGGCAATAAGTTGATATAAGTCCCATAACTCTATTTTTTAATTAAAATAATTAAATATCTTTTATAGAAATTAAAAAACTTGCTCTCAGTTGTTAGACAGATAAGTATTTTCAAAAAAAAAAACTTAAATACTTTTGGAAAGCACCAATTCCTAGTAAAAAAACTAAGGTTGAAATCTTTCAAAAAATTCAAAACTCGTTTTCAAGAGGTTACCATTATACGTTGTTGAGCTTTCAGTTGTTACTCCCACAAATCTAGTCTCTACTCTCACGTTTTTTTTTTTACTTCTTAGCCATTTGTTGATTCATTGGTTGCTTTAATCATTGTAAAGGCTTTGCGTCTCCACTTATCAACCACTACCTCAAGTCGTGTGGTGTCGATCATCGTTTAACTCTCGCTCACAACAAATCAGTAATGTGGGTTTTCTCAATGAATCGTATGTTTCTTAACCAATATTTTTTCCTTGGAGCTTTTTATATAAATGTAATCGTGAATAGTAAAAGTTTGGGGAAAAATGAAGTAAAAGTATAAATAATTGATTGTAAAGAAAAGATAGCCTATACCCTATGTCAATCATCTTTTGTTTTCTATGTACGTATATATTATAATATAATTCTTTTATTATTTCATTTGTATCCTATAAAGATTTGTTTATATATTAATAAATTTAATTTGTATGTCTTTAAAGAATTTTTTCACTTTTTAAAAATCCTTTGGTGTTATAAATAGGAAAATTTCTGCTTTTTGTTTAAAATTATAAAAATTAGTCCATGATCACTACAAAAAAAATCAATTTGTTATATATGAGAATTTTTTTATATTTTTACAGTAATATGTCATTCGATAATTTTTTATAAGCCCCTTTTATATTCAAATCCTGGCTCTGCCCCTCAACCAAAAGGAAGAAATTTTTTGTGGACTAGTTCATATATCATTTATGATATTAAAACGAGTCGTGTGCAAGTTTCGTCCGTGTTTTATGAGCTTGACCTTTTTGAGATAGTTTAGGTTATTATACACTTATATTTTATATATATATATATATATATATATATATATATATATATATATATATATATATATATATATATATAATCCTAATAAAAACCTCTCCTAGAATCCACTTGTCAAACTCTTAGACTACAAATCTGCCACGTGGCAATACAAGAGGCAATACACTAAAAACTTTCCCGCCTATGTACGCTTCAGTTCGTCAATCCATATCCAAATCAATTTTAAATTTTAAAATCACATAAAAATTATACCACTTTCCATGCTGAACCCGAAAAATCAGCCATTTAATTAGTGATATCAATGAATTTTTAAATTTAAATTGTGCCTTCTTTAGTTGAATACCCTAGAAATCAGGAACTAATTCAACATTTCTTTTTGTAATTTGATAACAACTATGTGAATATATGAACACTTTTAATTTGAAGAGTTTGTTTGATGTATTGTATTTAATCCTAATTCTCCCAGGTTTCTTTCTCTCCACTCGACGGTATTGGAAATATGTGGGTTTTGATTTTGAGTTTAACTACGGCTGATTTGGTTATCTTCCGTCAATGTCAATACTATCTATAACCACCACCACCACTCACCATGTTCTCCATCGTTTGGCAGAATATTCTCAATACTATCTATAACCACCACCACTCATGTAATCGATTAACTTGGTTTAATAGATTTTAATGTGCACAACAACCATTTGATAAAATGTCTACATGAATTTGCAGTGCAGTTCTACTTTACGTTTGCTCAACATTGTTTCTACAAGTTTCATAGAGATAATCACACTTTTTCTAAAGGTACACTTTTGAAATATTTACATAGATTCTTTTCTGAATTTGTACTGGATATATGTAGCTATGCTTGAAATATTTAATGTATTTTTCCCACGAGGATGACAGGTGGATCAGTCGTTTTAATAATACTTCTCCTCACATCTGTAAGTTCTTTTTTGTTTGAAAGTTATGCAGATTTTGCTTATGGTGATGTTTTTTTTGGAGTTAAACATGTTTCCTTTGTCGTTAATATTGTTAAATTATGCCTTATTTTTTAATGGTTATGAAAAACATAACTAGATGCAAGACTTCCATCTGTGACATGGCAGCAAACAAGGTAAAGCATCATAATTTCATTATTTTCTGTTACACCCTTGTACTAAACAAAACTCTTTTCTTTTTAGCTTTTTAGTGATTTGAATAAAAAGAACATTGCTATAACTAACTGGATTTTTTGTTGTTTCGACTCATTAGCACATGAAAAAAAGGACATGAGCAAAATGTGGAGTTCTTTCTATATCATGGAATTAATTTTTCATCTATTGAATTACTTAAATGCCCTCATGAGAAACAACAAGGCAAAATTGTCAAAAAAAAAAAAAAAAAAAAAAAGACAAAATCATCGTAATTTTCAACAGTGGCAACAAGACAATGTAGGATGCAGTAAAAAGTCTTTTGTTGTCGCTTTAAAAGTATAGAATTATAGCCATCACTTGAAAAAACATTGCATACATGTTGAAAAATTAATGCTATAAAGATTTTGATGCTAAAAAATTGTCTAAACTCACTAACCTTTCAAATAGTGGTATTGAGGGAATGCAAGATGCTAAAAACAGTATGATGTTGAAAAAATACTCAGGTTTAAATTATTTTTCTATGTTTCCATTCATTTTGGTTTTTTGCATAATAGGGCAATGTACTTTATTTTTTTGGGTTTCCAGTCACCTGATATTATTTTGGGCATGAAAAGGCAATGTACTTTGCATTTTTTTGGTTTTCCACCACCTGATATGGTTTTGTTTATTGAATATAGGTGCTACCTAACTACCAACTAAAACTTATTTGTCTAATCTAATCGGTTAACATTTTTAAGCACTATAACCAAGGGCATGTTTCTTTTCTTACTATGTCATCTACAAATAAGGTACTAAAAAGATAAATGATTAAAAAAACTGAATCAATCATCTGTATTAAAGTAAATGGCCATTTACCCTTCTATCAACTGGAAAAGGGAACCTGTTTATTTGAGAAATGTTAAAAATAATAATACAAATTCAAATATATATAAAATCAATAAATTATTAATAATTTAAATTAAACAATAGTATTAGTCTAGCTTCACATATAATTTAAAGGTTGGTTAAATCTAATTTCTATACTTTTGTTTGATTTATCTGATCAAATTGTAAATGAGTTTTTATTTTGTAAATTTTATAGAAATGTTGCCCTCATTATATTATAGCTTTTTCACTTGGTTGTGTGGGTTGTTTTTGTTATACTTTTGTTTGAGGGCTATTAATTATCTTTGATTGTTGATTTTAAGGTGGACAATTTTTTCATCCACAATCCAAACCAAAAGGGAACAATTATTTATTTAATGGAACTTTTACAGGTCCACCTCTAACCTTATTTGATGGGAATTCTCTTAGCCTTCGTTAATCTAACTATAAAGGCATCTAGACGATGTGAGTTTATTAGCTTCTATTATTGTAAGTGCGTCACTTATTCTTCCTAAGCTAAAGTGTTACAATTCGTTTGGTTCTTTTTGGAAAATATAATCTCAATTTACATTTATGGAAGGAAATTGTTAAATCGTATTTGGGGAGATTTAGCAGAATAGAAAATTAAACTATGATAACTTTAACATATTAATTGTTACACGATTACATGAATTGTGATCGAAGGGTTTTATGAATTTGATTTTCAGTTTATTTCATGTTTGCTAATAAACTTTTTTTTATTGTTAGGGACCGGTGAGAAGACTTCTTTTCTATATTTCCTCCATCAACAACATGATCATATTAATTTAAAATAAAAATGCTATAGTTACAGTTAACCTATTAAATTTTGTAAAAAACTTAATGATTGCAAATCTATTAATAATGATTACTAATTTTTATAATTTGAATGTTATTTTACTTTGCGAACCGTGGTTTCCACGGGTTATAACCTAGTATATATATATATATATATATATATATATATATATATATATATATATATATATATATATATATATATATATATATATATATATATAATCATTGAGTTCGTGTAACCGAAATCATGTGTAAGTCATTTGGTACAAATAGGTAGTAAGCAATAAAATCTCTTTATGGAGTTCTCCTATAAACATAACCGATCATTGTAATCATATGAACAACGTGAAATATTATGTTCCTATTCTCGCTAGCATTATTATTTTGCATGATATTGTTATGTTATTTGTAAAAATGCTTAAACCGCAACATATCCTTCAATATATTTGATTCATTATGTAATTATATGTAGATATTTCATTATAATTCAAAGTATGTAAAAGCACCGTCTAAACTAAACAAGTAAACATGTTTAATTTAATAACCACAACAAATTCATCAAGTGGTTTTTATTAAAATTTGAACAGGGGTCGACAAAATTAAGTATTCCCTCCGTCCCAAAATAATAGTCCACAGACAAAAAGCACACAGTTTAAGAAAACATTAATTACCATTAACTTTATTAAAGAAAAAGACAGTCTTACCTTGCATTTAATTTTATGGTAGTTGCATTTAATTTTATGGTAATTTAACCAATAATGAGGGATATTATGGTAAAAGACATATTTATTTTTAGAAGTAGACAATTATTTTTGAACAAACCAAAATGGAAACATAAACTATTAATATGGGACGGAGGGAGTACATTGGTTGCTTTTCTGAAGAAGCCCCTTAAGAAATTGTTAGGCATGCAAATGATTGCCTCTAGTCTCTACTACATGTAGAGATTTTTATCTGGTAACCTCTGAGAAGGGATAGCCATGAGTGAGTTTCTCTTCTTCACAACAAGCCCAAATTTATCAGACAACTCATGTTCTTTATTATTTGGTAAAATCCAATTGAATGAGTGCAACAATGAAGCCAAAAGGTAAAGCAACATCTTCTCACCCAAGGGAACTCCAGGACAACCTCTTCTACCAGATCCAAATGGGAGAAAGTTGGTATTGTATCCGCTGTAATCATATTTGTTTCTTCCATCAGCCATTAAAAATCTATTAGGATCGAATTCTAGAGGATTTTCCCAATACTGAGGATCCCTATGTATTGCCCAGACATTTAAATAGACATTGGAACCCTTAGGAATTGTGTATCCACCTACCTTAATGGCTGAATATATGTAATGTAGTTTTGGACTTCGCATAATCAAGAGAGGAAGTGGAGGGTGTAACCGGAATGTTTCTTTAATTACTGCATCTAAATAACGTAATTTTGGAAGATGAGATTCTTCCACAATGTTGTTTTTCCCTATAACTTGTTCTAATTCGTCTTGTACCTTTTTCATTTCATTGGGATTTTGCAGAAGCTCGGCCATTGTCCATTCTGCCATTGTTGATGTTGTGTCTGTTCCTCCAACTACAATGTCCTGTTTGAGAAAAGATGGTGCATAAAAAAAACAAATTAAAACGATTCTTGGATATCAAAACAAAAAAGCAGTATATGATATAAGATACCATGAGAAGAGCTTTGATTTCTGTCATACTGAAACCCGATGTAGTATTTTGTTGTTTAAGCTCTAGTAAAATCTGCAAGAAATCCTTTCTTCCAGCTTCATCCTTTTTAATGGCAAGTCGCTCCTCGATTATCCTCTCCAAAATCCTATCCATCGTCTTCCATTGACGTTTCATTTCTCGCTGCACCCCCTGTAAATCGAATTTCGTCAACACCGGAAAAAAGTCCGACACATTCGGTGCACCCAGAAGTTCCAATATCTTTGAAATCACTTCCCGCAATCCAACCCCAACATCATTGTTCTTTTCATCTTCAACCAAACTTTTCCCCCATATCATATTGGTTATGACACTGAGGGATGTAAAGAACACGATCTTACCAATCTCCACTTCGGTTCCCATTGTTTCATACACCTGCTTGATGGTTTTTCTCACTCCACCTCGCCGGAAAGATTGAGTTGCTTCCAGGTTCTTGTTGCTCAGGACTTCGTAGACAAACACTTTACGTAGGTTACGCCAGTATGAGTTGTTGTTAGACCAGACTATATCTTTGCCACCATAGGAGACGAGCAGCCCAGCCACCGGAGGATCGCGGTTAGCAAAGATATCGTCTTGGTCATGGAGCACAGTTTTAGCTAAGTCTGAGGAGCTGAGAATGATGTAGGTCTTACTTCCCAGTTGGATTTTGAAAATGGGGCCATAACGTTGGGCCAATTTGGTGAACTCATGGTGGAAGTTGGCGCCAAGAAATGGAAGATACCCCACCACCGGAACACCACGAGGTCCAGGAGGCAACGTGGATAATGTCTTCCGTGATCTGTACCATAAGATAGCCATTAACGAAATGACTGAAATGGTGAGGACTTGGAATGTGAACTCGTCTTTCTTGTTGGTAATTAGTTCCGACCACCATGACCACTGGGTATCTGATAGCATTTTGTGAAGCTACCAAAGTGAATCACAATTAATCTTGACGAAATATAAAACTAGAGAGATGGATATAAATAGGAATGGTTTATATATAAGTGGTGGATAAACAAAGAATAACCAGGGTCCATCTTATCTAAAAAATTAAACAAAACGAGACATGAATATTTACACAAAAAAGGAAAAACTTTGCTAAAGCCAAGAAAATGTTACGTAGACTATAAATAGATGATATGACGTGCAACCAAGGTGACCCTAAATAATTTTGAAAGAGAAATATTGAAAGATATGGAAAGATGAACTCATGAATATGTACAAATAAATAAGCAACAAAACTGCGTCAAAATAAGTCAAATGAATTATTGCACTAGTCAATTATTTATTTTTATTTTTTGGTAAAGGGGTCGATAAATTTTATTAATGAAAAAAATAGATACAAGGACACTCACATTCCCCACCTATAGAAATCAAACTAGATTATGGCCCGCGTAAAACACGGGGAACATATAAAAAATACATATAAAAGTATAAAAAGTTGGCACAATAGTTAAAAAGAAAGTAACAAAAATAGAATTAGTTTTATTGGTAACATTGAAAAAACATTGAAATGCCTGAATATCTATAACAGATAAAGGACCTTTTTGTAAACAACGTTTTTTGTTTTATTAATTGGACGACCTTGTCACATATGAGTACCTTCAATACGATATCTTTTTAATTTATACTTTTCTTAGGTTCGGGAACCAATGTCAATTGTCTTTTTTTCTTGTTGATGTATCAATTAATGAAATACAAATTGGTGCTACATTAGGAGCTTTTAGTGTTATTAGTCGATTTGTTAATGATCTTCCAATAAGTTCATGTGTTTTTCAAAAAAATTACAACTTTTTATATTTTCTTCGAGTTAATATTTTATTGATTTGTAATAATAATAATATGATTGGTGTAGTAGGGTCCTCAAACACTTGTAGGAATTACATTTGACTCATTGCAACAAGTTATTTTTTTTTAAAAAAAATTAACCTTTCAAAAAGAATTATTCCTTCAAGCTCTTTTGCATTTTTTATTGCAACCATTGATTTTCTTAGTTCCAGACATATATGATGTTTACACTCCTCTCCCCTCTGATGTTATTGTTTAACTTTCTAAGGTGATGAAGTTACCAAAGACTGGTGTTGACAATCATTGAACATTAGCAAATAACATAATTTTTTTTTCAAGAATCCTGTAAGTAAATCTACTGCTAACTCAAGTTACGACAACACCCTTGTGTTTGTCTGTCGTGTGTTTATCATAACATTTATTCAGCGTATTAGTATCAATGTATACATATCTCCAAATATAAGTCAATTTTAATCAAGGGGCAAATTACTCTTTTTTTCTTGAGCTGACAAAAAAGTTTAACCTGGAGAACACGAGTGCGACCTATATGAAAACTATCAAATGTCCTCTAGAATCTGAAATGTTATAAGTTGTCTTTGTAGTTGAATTATATGTTATTTTTCATTTTCATTTAAGTTCTTTTTGGGATTAAACAAAAGAAAAAACAACATAATTTTGTTGTATGAAAAAAATTTAGAGTACAATGCTACAAATGGTATAAAACCCTAAAATGATAGCTCATAAGTCATAACATTAACCTAACTCATCTAATTTTGTATCATACACTAAAAGAACAAATAAAAGAATAAAAAACAGTTGCAATGAAAACCTTGTTTTGTGTACCAATAAGTTGGCATAAAACTCAACAGTTCTTGAATATAAGAAGAGTCTACTCTACAAAAATGAATCGGAAACTATAATAAGGAACCAGTTCGTGTACATGTGCAGTCCATAGTCAAATACAACCGTCCGAGTATACCTGAAGGGCTAATTTTCTCATGTAGAGCATGGCAAAATCACCGATGAGAAATTCATTTGGTGGCAAGTTAAAAAGCTTTTTGAATGTCGAATTCCTATGAGGTGACTTCATATTGAGCTGTCAAGAAGTTAGAATAATTCGTATAGATGTGCAGTCTATAATCAATACTCCTATAATGCAAAAGTTAAAAGATTTTACAAAAAAAATGAAAATAAAACGCCCTAAAAAAGAAGTGTAAAAGGGTCATCTACCAAACTTTAGATGGTTGCAAAAAAGAACCGCTCTTTGTTCATACTTACTTCACACATACATCATTTTAATAATGCAAATGTCAATTTACCTATAAGGAAATTAAAAATAAATAAATAAGCCAAAACTGAGATCCTTTTTGACAACATATGCATCCGACTTTACTATATTGGATCTTGGAAAACAATTGTATTGGTTAATGCAAGTGAAGGATATGGAATTGATTTTCCAACATCCATTTTTGAGTAACATCCACTTTCATATCCCTTTTACACAGACTTCGACTCTCCTCATGTGCGATTCTTGCTTCTGTTAAAAAAATAAAAAGTTATACAACCATATAAATCATATAAGAATTGCACTTTTAGAAAGCATGCATATTATGAAATAAGGTTAGAACACGTTTGGTCTTCAAATGTAAGAATATTAAGAACGACCTAACTACTAAGATTCCCAAGTATAGTGTCTCACGGTTGGTTTTTTATTCCAATGAAGGGGATTGTATCGCATTACCTCGATGGTATATTATCTAAGAAAGTAAGAAATAAGGTCATATGGAACTTGATGGCAAAACACGATTCTTTCGTTGGTTATACTGAAAAATATATAAATTTTATAAATTCTTAGAAGTGGATATATTTTGTTTTGATAATCAACATTCTATACATAAAAATCCTAAATCTTCTCGATGATAAACTTTGATAGTACACGGTCATTACAATTTTTTTTTGTCTCAATAGCTTAAGCATCTAATAACGGCTTAAGGATATGAATATAAACTAAAGAACTACATACAATACATACCTAATAACCTCAAATGCTCCAGAGCTTCAAATATTTTTCTCACACTTCTTCTCTCAACTTTTACATATTGACGACATGTCTCCAATGGGTTGAAGCGCTTCAATACTTATGAAATTGTTCATAATCTATAATGATAACATAATATTTTAATCTTAATCCAAATATAAATTCTATTTGAGTACCTAAAAAACTACATTATGGTGTCCCTGCTTTACAGTATTAGAAAAATAAATAAAAAAATTCATACATTTTTTGCAACTTTTTCATAATTTGCATGAAAAGATCTATCAGTCTTTTTCTGGTCAAGGATTTAATCTCCCTCATCATACCAAAATCATAGTATATTAATGATTCATGATTCATTATTCATCCGAACCAATTGCAAGTTTTCTAGGATGAGGATCAACATGAAAGAAACTGGTTGGTATCTACATAAAATAGGAAAAATATGTTAGAAATTCAGTAAAAAATAAAAGCATTTTTTATTTTTTTTAATAAGCGTGTTCATTTGAGTGTTGGGCGTCTTATTTTGGGAGTTTTTTGATACTCTTTTTTAGTCCAAAAGAAAAGTTCCATCTTATTTTAGAGGCAAAATTATAAAATTATCCACTTCTATTTTTTATGATCATACAAATAAATGTTGACCACTTTTTTATATTATTTTACCAACTACTCAATCAATCTGAACTCTGGATAACTCACCTAATATCTTTTGACGACAACTTCTTTGTCTATTCTATCGTTTTCTACAACTAAAAACAAATACAAAAAAGAGATATATTTAACTATCACACTAACAACAAAAAATCTAGCAAGAAACATATTTGAAGATTGAATTGTTACTTGATGCAAATCGACTCCTTTTTTATTCCCTTTTTTGTTTATCTTCATTTGCTGATACGATAAAAAAAATGGTATTTGCAAGATGGTGATAGATATTCTTGAGGTACTGAGTGAATGTCAGTTAACATCAAGAACACATATCATAATTGTGTTCAACAAAAACCCAAAATCAACATCAAGATAGCCCTGAAGAAAAAAGTAAGCAAACAAAAGCTATATATATATATATATATATATATATATATATATATATATATATATATATATATATATATATATATATATAGAAAATGGTGAAAAAAATGAGGGAAAGGAAGAAAACAGTAATGAAAATCGTATAAAATGCAAAGCAAGAGGTTGGAGTGGTGTAGAAAACAAACCTATGAATAAATCAAAAAGACGAAGGCGTTAACTGTGTATGTATGTCATCTTTCTAGTTTCTGCAACAGATAGAAAAAGGGAGGCGAAGAAGGAGTGGCGATTCCCTTAATTCCTGAAAGCAAGGGTAGAAATTAGGTTTTTTTCATCAAAATTGAGAAATAAACACTAGAAATCGAAACCTAACAAATCAATTATAAGTCGTTGTACGGAGAAACAAATAACTGGCTGGAAGAAGAAGAGCCCTAAGGTGAAACACAAGAAATATGAAGAAATAGAAGGAGACGAAATAGATGAGTGCTTGCGGTTGTGATCATAAGATGAAAGGGATTCGAGGTTACATAATGAGGAATCAAAGAGATAAGATTATGGATTGTCTACGTATAGAGACATGGGAAGAGAAATTGTATCTGGATTCGAGGTCGTAGAAGGGAGAATCGATTGAATCGTTGTGAAAGAAGATGTACGCATCATTGAAATTAGTGGGAGAATCTTTCTTATGTATCTTCTAGCACCATTGATCTTCATAATTTCTTCCCTGCAATAAATTGAAAAGAAAATAATGACTGTGTTAGTGATTTTCAAACCAGAACAAAAGAAACGGGTAATGAGGGATGAGGTTGACCAAATGATGATGTCATTAATAAATTTCTTAATTTTAAAAATAATTTTATTTTTGGTGAGATTTAATTGTCATTAATAAATTTCCTAATTTTAAAAATAATTTAATTTTTGGTGAGATTTATTTGACATTAATAGATTTCTTAATTTTAAAAATAATTTTATTTTTGGTTAGATTTAATTGTAATTAATAGATTTCCTAATTTTAAAAATAATTTTATTTTTGGTTAGATTTAATTGTAATTAATAGATTTCCTAATGTTAAAAGTAATTTTCATTAATAGATTTCATAAAATTGGTGGACAAAAAAAAAGTTGACCAAATGATGATGTCAGCATAACGATCTAACGGTAGAAAATATATGAATTAAACAAATCAATGACCCTGATTGTTGAAAGTGATGTCACAAAGTTTCTCTTTTAATAATATTTAAAGAAGGCCTTGGGATAGACCGTAGTTACTAGTTGCCGCTAGTTGAAATGTTAAAAAAAAACTATAAGGTTGGTGGGTGTGGGCTTGGCGAGGGTCTCGACAACATCGACGCAAACCTGGTCGACCCCTTGGCTCGACATCAAAGTTAATATATGCCGACTATTGTTGACCAATGGGAAGATGGGGTAGCTGGCAACGGCTATTTTCATTTAATTTAAAAAAAAAAACCTTCTATAAATACTACAACTTCAAACCATTTTAACTCATAACATCAACTTAACTCAAATACACTCTCTCAAAATGACTTCTTCGTCATATTTATCGGGCATGTTTGATGCCTTGCTTGAAACGACTATAGAAGTTATTCAGGAGGCGGAGCATATGATCGAACAACTACAAGAAGAAAATGCGGAGAATGCACGTCGGAGGAAGAGAAGATACATACAAAGATTTCGTGAGACGGCTAATGATCGACTCATGCAAGACTACTTTGTGGGTGATGCCAACTTTATAGGATATTATTTTCTTCGTCGGTTCTGTATGCATAAATATCTGTTTTTGCGTATAGTCAACAACGTCACGGCAACGTGTCCATTTTTTCAACAAAGTCGCAATGCTAGAGGTGTAATTGGTTTTACTTCTATACAAAAATGCACCGCTGCACTTCGTCAATTAGTGTATGCCACTTGCCCCGATGCACTGGAGGGGAACCTTAGGATGTTCGGACATATTGCACGAACTAGCATTCACAAATTTTGCAAGTATTTCATGAGATTATATGGTCCACGATATCTGCACGAACCTACTTGTAGTAACATCCAACAATTGTATACTCATCATTCAAATGTGCACAACTTTCCTAGAATGTTAGGAAGCCTAGATTGCCTCTACTAGGCATGGGGTTGTTGTTCGAATGCCCATAAAGGGCAATACACCCGAGGTGATCATGGTTATCCAACCGTTATACTTGAAGCGGTGGTGTCACAGGATATGTGGATTTGGCATGCATTCTTTGGCTCAGTTGGCTCCTTTAATGAAATCAATGTTCTTAATATGTCTTCGTTACTTAATGACATGTACAAAGGGACTACACCAGACTCTTCTTTTCAAGTAACTAGAACATCGTATAGGAACGAGTATTATCTGGCAGATGAGATCTATCTGGAGTGTGCTTGTTTTGTGAAGTCGTTGTATTGTCCAAATGATCAGAAGAGGTTGAAGTTTAAGAGAGCTTAAGAGCGAGTGAGAAATGATGTTGAACGAGCATTTGAAGCTTTGAAAAAACGTTGGCATATCCTTAAATATCTCGTACCGTATTTGGAGGAGAAGAAAATGAGCGAGGTGATGTATACTTGTATCATATTGCATAATATGATTCTCGAAGACGAAATAAATGCAATATGTGAGTATAACGAAAACGAGATCGTTCTACCGACACAAGCTTTTGAGGTTGGAAGCGTGGAGTACATGTCGAGGAGGGCACTAGTTAATGATGTTGAGAAGCATCATGTTCTTCGTAGGGACTTGACGGAACATATTTAAAACGTCAATCACATTGATCTTAACACGGAACCGGTCGACAATTTGGAAGGTCAATTTTCCGATGAAGATGTTCTTTAGGTCTATCTAAGTTTGGTAATTTTAGTTTGTATGTTTTTAATTTTAAATTCTATTTTTTATTGGTGTGTTTGTTGTTATTTTGAATTTCTATGTTTTTATTTTAAGTTTAATGAATTTTTAGTTTTTAAAAATTGTTATGATTGAAAGATTTATTTTGTATATTTAAAAATAAATAAATAAATAAATAAATAATAGCATGACAAGTATGAGAACTCGCACATACCAAATGACAACTTTTGATAAGAATGTGGCAAGTGTGATGTGACGTCTACGTAGACCGTGACAAGTGTGACACCACACTCACCAACTTAGCTACTTTTATTTGTACAAAATCAACCTCTTATCATGTCAAAAGTTAATTAGGATCTATTATATAATAAATAAATAATAAAAAAATAGAATAACATTAAAATGTAAAACTAAATGTTATTTTTGCAATTGTTATTGAGGTCTCATCATTTGGAATCAATTTCTATCATGTTTAACTTTGATAAATTCTTCTTTTTCCACCGTACAAATTATACAATTATTTAACAACTTGTCCAGAAATTCGACTCAACAAACTTCATCACGGAAAAAACATTTCTCTACTGTTGCTACTGCACAAAACGAATTTCAACTTCACTAACCTACAAATTTTTAAAAGCGAAAATTAATGCATCTTTGTTTCCATTCATTATGTTTGTTATTTAAATATTTTTTTGAAGACACGTGTTTGTTATGTTTATGGAATATATTTGGATATTTTGTAGATTTATACTCATTATATTTGTGGTTGAAATTGTAACACATGATTGGATGATTGGGTTTTAACTGTCACTGTCGACGGATTATGAAGGAATTTCGGCTCTAATTTGCCTGGAATTCAATTATTTCAAGTGGAAATCCATCCCAAATTTCACAAAGACAGTCACAAAAGATTAGATTTCGTTGGTAATATGTCAAAAACCATTCCGTTGGCAATCCAACACAAATAGTATCTCAAAATGTATCCGATCGTAGTTTGTTTCAAAACGAATCCATAACAAAATTTACCAATGTTAGTATGTCGCTACTCACTAACTGATATTCTTGTCAGTAAACTATGATCACATCGCTACGTTGGAAATATAATGCCTCCTGTTTTCTAGTAATTAGGAACTATATATATATATATATATATATATATATATATATATATATATATATATATATATATATATATATATATATATATATATATATATATATATATAGGGTTAGGTTATTTTGTTTTCACTATCTATTGTGTGCCTGTATGACTGATTCTGGACCAATCATTTTAGTTATTTTAAAAAAGTAATTAATGCATATTACATGTTGAAGATATAATAGGTATTAATTACATCTTCAGCATTTAATAAGCATTAATTATTTTCTTAAAATAACTAAAATGATTGGTCTAGAATCAATCATACAGGTACACAATAGATAGTGAAAACATTTGAACCTATCTATATATATATATATATATATATATATATATATATATATATATATATATATATATATATATATATATATATATATATATATATATATATATATACTTGCTTGTGAGTTGTGCAATGTATATATTTAATTGATACAAGTAAATACGAATGGAATTCATAGTGATTTACAATTATAAACGTTATTAACACGTACGTACATATTTGATCGATCAAGATATTAATAATATTCCATGAAAATTAATTGAATACATGATGATGATTGATGAATCAACGTAGCCACCATTTACAGTAATCGTCATCAGTTGAAGTCTTAACAAAAGAGAAACCAAGATAGAGCAACTCCCAGCCAAGTTCGGATACTAAACGAGGGCCAGCTAAACACCCCCGACACAAGGGGCATGTTGTGTGCCTGTATTCCACACAACGATCCAAGCATTTTTTGTGAAAAAGATGTTTACATCTCAACACTCTTGTTTCATCATCCTCTTTGATTGTAGATAAACACACAGCGCATTCTACAGGTTCTGAGTTAGGATGAAACGGCTCAATAAAAGGTGTATCAAGAAACCCGAATCCAAATTTTGATAGGTAACGGGTGTACCAACGCAATATGAACATTTTTAGAGTGCAAAAAGGGTTGTTGATGATCATTCAATTTTGGTGGTGATAGTCGTATTCGAGACGTGCATTTATATTACATAATAGGGGTCTCATGTTCAAGTTCGTAAGAAAGAATATACATAGTTTCTTATTTCATAATTGGTAATGGTAGAGACGTGACCTCTATGTGTATTACTTTATTTGTGTAAAAAATATTTATTATTTGATTTGATATATATATATATATATATATATATATATATATATATATATATATATATATATATATATATATATATATATATATATATATATATATATATATATATATATATATATATATATAATCAAATAAAAAGATTGGGTTAATGATTGATCGTTTATAATTATTTTTAATGATAATAAATCAAAATTGCTGTCGATGATGAATCAAAATCAGAGTTATTATTTTTAAATAAATACTTATGAAAACATAAATTCTGATTAAAAGTATACAAAAAGCGTTCATATAGGTAAGTTTTCCATTCTTAATGATATTTTTCCTTTTTGCATATATTATTGGATGATGCTAAGGATTTTTTGTTTAGCCAAGGATCATTCATTATTTTTTCCTGTAAAATATAAGGATTTTTATTTAATAATAAAAAATAAATGTGAAACAGTCTTAATAATCACCGATCGCACATTATTGTTTACTATCATGAAAAGTCAGATCTTAAAAAATGGTCATTGTGATTTTTAAAAAAAAAATCGAGTTTGGTCGTTAACTTTTTAGGTCATCAACATTGGTCTCTTTAGTTTCAAAACTTTAACGTTTGGTCCTTTCGTCAGTTGTTTGTTGTTAAGCATAGCTAACTGTGTGAGGGTGAAATGGTTTTTTCCATACATCACGGAGCATTCTTGAAGAAGTATGATTTTATTAATGATAAAAAAAATAGAAAAATAACCTCACTAGTCACTACCTCCCCCCCCCCCCCCCCCCCCCCCTTCCTTCTCCCTTGAATTTTCTGGAGTTATGTTTGTGTTTGGGGTGGGGGTGGTTAGCAGAATTAAAATTAGGCAATTAGACCATCTCCAACTGTAATACCTCGGATTTCAGATATTTTCAAATTCATCATTTGGTTTAAGTTATAAGTTAATTTGATCCCTAAGTCCAAGAATTATGCCTTGAAGCCCTAGTGGTATTTTGGTCAAATGAGCTGGAGGAGTACGCTAAGCATACATGTGTGTACACTAAGCGTACTAGGGCACACCCTAGTACGGTGGGTGTACACGTATGTTGGGCATACTCACGTCAGAAGAAACCCTAAATTTTAGGGTTTGAAGGGCATTTAAGCATCATATTGGCTCATTTCCTTTCCACCATTCAGCCTCTATTCCCTTGGGACGTTTTTGCAAACCCTAATCTTTGAGTGGGCCTTTTTGAGCTCAAGTGTATGCTTTGTGGTGTGTTAGAGGAAGAAGAAGATCCTTGGAGAAGCCTTCATGAAGGAGCAACTTGTGGATCTAAGATTCTTACCTTCTTGAGAAGCTTCAGAAGGTATAAAGCTTCAATCTTTGCCTTGTTTTCTTTTAGATCTTTCCATGAGGGAAATCTATGTGTTCTTAGTCCCTTTTCTTGGTGTTAATGAGTATGTGCTACTATAAGACCAAATGATTTGTCCTTTCTGAAGAAATGAGGTGCAATAAGTCATAAAAATGTCATCTTGGCTCTTTTGGTGCATGCATGAGGTCCTTAGTGGTTAAGACAAGCTAAAATCTTGATGTTGGGCCTTATTAAGACATGCATGACCATAAGGTTGGAAACTTTATGGTTTGGAACACCTCTTTGGACCTAGATCTGAAATTTGGACGTTGGACTGAATGAGATAAGTTCTTAATTAATCAAGTTTTGCATTGCCACCGCATACGTCGGGTTTACTAAGGCATACGTTGGGCATAGGTGGTCAGCGGTGCGTTTTCGGTCAATGCAGAGTACGATGAGCATACAGTTGGGTACGCCCCACGTACTCAGCCTGTTGGGTTTTCGAGTTTGGGCTTCAAGATTTGGGCCACCTTTTAGGCTTAGATGCTTAGGCCATTATTGGTCCATCTGATTATAAGTATTTTGGGCAAAGTGAAGTGTTGGACCTTGGAGTATGGCCCAAATAGGAGTAGGCCCAATTTGGAAAATTAGGCCAATTATGGGCCTTCTATGATTATTTATTGTTGGGCCTTTTTGGATCAAGATTTGGGCCTGGGTCTTAGCCCATCTAAAGAAAGGGTAAAAGTGGCCATTTACCCTAAGTGTGATCTATTAGTCAAGGATTGTAATCCAATTATTAATTGGATATTATTATGTTGTGTTAGTGTAGGGATTTTAGTGAGCTACCAGCCGGAGACTTTCAGTGTGATTCAGCAGTGTGATGTGAGTTTTCCTCATTGTACTTGCGGGTCGAAGGCACCAATGTTGGCACCTGGATTGATATCTTGTTATGCATGTTTTTGTGCTGTTAAGATCTGCATCTTGGTAGATAGGATGATGTTATGTTATAGTGATTTGTTAGATTGGTATCCTGGTAGATATGATAATGTTATGCTTAGTGATTTGTAAGATCTATTTAATTGTTTGTTGGTTGGTTAATAGTATGCTTATCTGTATTATGAGCACATGTTTGGTCGGTGGCTGAGGCTTCACTGCTTTGTGCGTAAACCAACAGGCCGAGGCATTCCCACCTGATGGTTGAGGACATAGTATGTTAGTATGTTATTATGTTGGCATTTCAACCCGATGGTTGATTGGACCCATAGTATGTTAGTATTCCAACCCAATGGTTGAGGGGTCTGGGGTATTCCAACCCGATGGTTGATTGGGCCCATAGTATGTTGTTATTGTATATGTGTCATTTGTTGTGTTGGTATTTTAGGGGAACTTGCTAAGCTTTGGGCTTACAGTTTTGGGTTATGTTTCAGGTGCCTCAAGTGATCATGGGAAGGAAAAGGCTTGATCATGCACCTCCTCATGTTATGTTTTGTGTTTTTAGGAAAAACTCTTATGTTAAACTTGTTTTGAAAACTACAATGTAAACGATTATGATTTTTGGTTGGTTTAAAAAGTTTAAATTTTTTATGAATTTTTACGGATGTTACACCAACTCATCTTTATTTTTTATCCTATAAATGGAGTAAAAAATATGATAAAATAATGTTTCGTCTCCAACATTCCTTAATTTTTTACACTAAAAAGTATATTGTTAGTATATTTTATTTTTGTAACTTATATATATATATATATATATATATATATATATATATATATATATATATATATATATATATATATATATATATATATAGTCAAACACACTCCTCTACTAATTAGATTATAACAAATATATATTATAGTTTTTCATTACAATAATATTATAAATTATATTACATAAAATTATAACAAAATAAAAGGTTTATATATAATAAATTTGATTTAATTATTAATTTATTATGAATAATGATTATATAAATAAGATTATATTTATAACAAATATATATTCTATATTTATTAATATGTTTATATCGAGCAAGAAATTATTAGAATTAACTGTCTTCATCCATCGATTTTCGACCTCTTATTTCGCAACTTGAATTTGTACGTCAGGATCACGTTCACCTTTGATATTATGTAAAATAATGTGTGTAGTTATTATATCATCTAGTATTGTATGTTTTATTAGAATATGTTATCATATTTATAAGATATATTTCAATTATAAGGTTTTATAATATATGTTACCATGTTTCAAATCTTTAGTATATATTTAATTTTTTATATGAATTCAATAAATAAATATTAACTCTATATTTATGATTAGTTAATATAACTTAGCATACAATAGGATATTACAATTATTAAATATTACATTTAGATTATAATTAATATATTACATTTCGATAACTGAAACTTCAACTCCACTTTTGGATAAATGAATAGTGTTTCTCCACATTTGGGGGGAATACTATTCATATTTCCAAATATTGAGGTAGAAATGGGGTAGGGTTAAAGGAGAATGAGACAAGAAATGGGAAAAATAGAGTTTGGGGGTAGGTTAGAGATGCTCTTAGGAAAGGGAAGATTGCGTCTTAGGCATATCACATTAGAATGGTGTGACACTTACTACTTCCTCGTTTTTCGCATCATCGATTGATTCACACACTTCTCATGTAATATCCATAAAAATCATGAAAAATTTAAACTTTTAAAATCTACCCAAAATCATAAATTGTTTACAACATAGTTTTCAGAACATGTTCAATATCAGAGTTTTCTCAAGATCATAAGTCCAAAACATGAGGATGTTACGGTCACACCTTCACCTTTCCACGATCCTATGAAGTACCTAAAACATAACCCATAACTGTAAACCAACGCTTAGTAAGTTTCCCTTAAAGTACCAAAACAACACATAATCATAATAAGGACATCAAACAACATGCATACAGAGCCTTCAGTCTAACTGGAACGCCCTACCGGCCTACAGACTATCTGGACTGCTTATAGAACCTTCAGCATGACTGGACCGCCTCACCGGGCCTTTAGCCTATCTGGATCGTTTTTCGGGACTTCGACCTGACTGGTACACCCCTCTGGGCTGCAGTCTATCCGGGCCGCCCTGGGTCTCTCGGTCTTCAGCATACAGCAAGACCGCCTCAACCCAACCCACCAGCACATATCAACATATACCATATCAAACACTAGCTAGCATATACAAACAATCATACAGATCTAACAGATCACTAAACATAGCATAATCCTATATACTAGGATACATATCTAATAGATAACCACACATAGCATCATCCTATATACCAGGATACATATCTAACAGATAACTACACATAACATCATCCTATATACAAGGATATAGATCTAACAAATCACTATAGCATACGATCATACGATAAACCAGGATAACAATCCAAAGGGTCGGCCTTGGTACCATCTGTTGGATTAGTGTCTAAGTCCATAACTATTTTGGTATGTACTTGACCCGATGGTGCATGGTCCTTTTGGGTTGTCTTCACCAAAGCAACTTGATAGGATGAATTATGGAGAGAAAGGATTAAATATGATTTATTAATATGTTATGGGAATAATATATTAAAGGGGAAATCATATTGTTTAACTAATATTAGTCAATAATTAATTGGTAATTAGTGTTGTGACTAAAAGAGATTAATTAAACTTAAGGGACTAGAATTGTAATTATAAGATAATTGCAATTTGGGCTATGGATTGCCTTATATTAAGGAGTGGACGAATTCTATGGGGAAACCCAAGAAGAAATCGTCCAAGGCCTTAAGGAAAAGAGTCCATGGGTTGATTAGGGCTTAAGCATCTAAATTAGGGTTTCCTTGTTAGATAACCCTAATAACCTCCTATATATATAGATCCCTTATGACCCAAAAACGTGGCTAAGCATCCTTCTAGGGTTTCACACGTTTTAGGGCAGCCTCCATCCTCTCTCCTCTTCATCCTCTTGCTCTTGGTGTTTGTGAACAATTAGAGGAGTGACATTTGTGACTCTAAGCTTTCTAAAGTCAATACAAGGAGGAATTGGGATTGTTATTGCTATATAACAATCAAGGTATGATCTAAACCCTAATTATATGTTATATTGGTTATCATATTCTAGATCTAGGGTTTATAGTCTTGGATAACTTGCATGTACAATAGAGAAACCTAGATCCAAGCATTAGGGTTTCTATGAGCACATAGGATGTTCTTATTGCAAAACCCATCAGTGGTATCAGAGCCTAGATTGGTTTCTATTGTATTGATGCCTTGTATGTTAAAAACAAATTTGTTTTTTGTGGTTCTGCTTGTTGAACTCGCCGAGTCTCTAGATGAACTCGCCGAGTCCATGCTGACTCGCCGAGTCCATGCTGACTCGACGAGTCCATGCCTGACTCGACGAGTCGGCTGGTCAGAATGAGGGAAAACCAGGATTTCTTGTTGTTTTTGCTTGAGGATACTTGCCTTATCATATTAGATCAATATAAATCCGATTTTTTGATATATATGACCATATTCTTGATCTAATTGAAGATATTTATCAATTAATAAAATATTTGTTTCCTTATGTGATAATTGATTAATTATTTTGATTAAATTGGTAAATTGTTTTGTAAGAAATCATTAAATAAATCAAATATGGATAATTATGTCATTAATTGTTAATTTAGATTATTTGTTATTTGATCCTTGTATTATGAAAAGTTTCATATTTTCCCCCTTTAGGTTTTATAGTTTAAATTTGAACTCAAAAGTTTTAGTTTTGAAATTTAAATAGTTGAAACCCTAATGTTTTGAAATGGTTCAAAACTTGCCCTCAAGTTTTGGAATTTAAATTTTGATTAATAGTTTAATGTTGATGTATATTTAAATTCTAAACCCTAATATTTTGAAATGTTTCAAAACTTGCCCTCAAGTTTTGGAATTTAAAAGTTGATTAAAAGTTTAATTAGGAATGTTAAATTCTAAAACCCTAGTATTGTTTTGAAAAGTTCAAATCACTCCCTTATGGTTTTATTAATTAATTAAGGTGTATAATTAAAAGAGGTTTAATAAATCCATAAAAGTTTTGGTTTACAATTTAATTAAATTAAAAGTATGATTATTAAATTTGACCACCTAGTATTTTAAAAGTTGTAAAATACACCCTATACTATATATAACATTAAAAGTCTAACATTATATATATGTATGAGTAAAAGTCAGTCTTACCGTTAGTAGGCCTCATTCACGAAGCTGGTCTATAAGGAGTGTTTAAGGAAATTGCCTATAAAATGGCGATTGAATGGGTATCCACTCTTACCCACCGCACTCTTGACTAGTGGAGGGTCGTTAGCCGAACGGGTAGGATAGGACGAAACCTTCCATTATAAGTATAATGAATTACAAAAGTAACTAAATATTTTACAAATTCCCAATCTTAGTTACTTAGGCAAAAGTGCAATTCCATGAAATTACACTTTATGCCCTTGCAAAGACGTTAGTGGAGCGTGTGTGGTTTACCGACACACCAAATGGTTCTAAGCAAAGGTAGCAAAGGGTGACTCGGTGGTGCCCTCCCTCTTTGAGGTCGAGGGTTCAAGTCCCGTTGTGGACATAGGTGGAATTAGGTGGTATTATTTTAGGAGTAGATTAGATTTGCCGGTTCAAAAAAAATGTTTGTCATAGTTCGGTGGAGCGTGTGTGGTTTACCTGCACATCGAATAGGTGAATGTAACATGTGAGGGCACCATGTAAGTTTGCATGGTTATTCACACCCGCTTTGTGATCCTCGGCATCCCAGTCACAAACTAGAGGGGCATATCGAGATTTAAACATGCCATTAAAATGTTCAATGAATCTCAAAGGATCTAGGAGTTTTCATAGATTTAAAACTTAAATTTCTTTTTCATTTTTCATGGTGGAAATTAGTGAATCGTCATTCACTTACCTTCAAATATTCTGCAACTAGATTACGGCATCCCTTTTCTAGGTTGTAGCATATTGTGTTAGGTCCTAGCCTTAGTATCTCATTTGGGTCATTTACTAAGGACTCAATCAATCAACTAACTTGAAGTCGTTTTTCTCCCATTTTGTAGATGTCAAAGTTCGACAACTATGGTCTTCCCAAATCCCATGGAACAAGCATTCCACATGAAGATGGTATTCCACGATTCGATCGAGGAACAAGAAATCATGCTTCACTTGCTCCACCTCCTCCAATTATTCTCCCTAACCCACAAGTTCGAAGGCTTGAAAAGTTCAAGCTCACTCAAGCCCTTTTGGCAAGCAAACATAAAGAAGGAAAGTCGGTGTGTGCACACATCCTAGGGATGAAGTCACACATTGATAGGTTAAGAATGTTGGGATTCGTTGTCTGTGAGGAGATGGCTATTGATTGGGTTCTTCAGTCACTTCCTAACTCATATAGTGAGTTCGTAAGAGAGTACTATGTGATAAACTGCGACGTGACCCTTATAGATCTCACCTATATGCTTATTGTCGCTGAATCAGCAATGGTTTGGCGCAATAGAAAAACAAAGTTGATTGGTGAATCCGCCTTCAAGACCTCTATGGATATAGACAATGGCAACAAAAGACATGTTATGATCGAAAAGTTTGATCATAAGAGAAAGGAAATGTCTGAAGTAGTTCCATGTCCTGTTCCAAAAGAGTCAATTTGCTTTTATTGCCAAGAGAAAGGGCATTGGAGACGAAGCTGCCCCATTTACCTAAGAGATCTAAGAGATGGGAGAGTCAAAACATATGGCTCTAATATAGGTAAAATCCATTAACTAACTCTTTTAAGCTTCTATTCTAGATTCTTAATACATAATGTGATAAGATTACAATTGATGTTTTGTAGGATCGAAGAAAAGAAAGGAAGCTTAAGGGAAGAAGTGAGCAGAATCTAACCGTCAAGGAATGGATTTCGATTGCATTTCTCGAAGATTAGATTCTTGAGCTACTACTTAGAGTTAGAGTTAGATTGCTAAGAAATATGTATTAGCATAGTTTTTCAATGAATTGCATTGTAAGGACAAATTTTTCTGCAATAAAATAAATTTTGATTTTATATTATTTATCCTTGCAATGGCATGCATGAAAATTGATGTTTGAAGGTTTCTAATATTAGCAATAATGGATTTGATTCTTAATTATGTTGTTTGTGGAAATGTCGAGAATTTACCAAATAGGGAGAGTTTCTCATCGCCCAAGTTTCAATTGGACATAAACTTGGAATCATGCAACTTGGTTGCACGATGAATGAGAAATTTCATATTTGGAAATTAGACTAATTCATTGACAAAGTGTCAAGTGAAGGACTAGGAGATCGAATACACAAAGTTGCGTGTTGATCAAGTCCACCATAAGAGTAACAAAGATATTCGTCATGGTTTACTAAAGGTTTAGTAAATATGATTATACTTATAAGATTAAGTGTAATTCTAAATTGATTAAAAAAGGTTTAAATCAATAGCAGAACGAATAAAAAGAATCAAGTAGGCAGAAAGATAAAAGTTTCTCCATTCTAAGAAGAAGGGAGAGTACCTTTTATGCTTTATGATAGGTCTTAATGATTAAGAACCATATCTCAATTGATCCTCTAAGTGAGTCTTAGTACAATTGTATATCTAAGAAGAGGAATCAATAATTGAAGAAATGGTTAAATCAAGAGGTCAATCATACTTCGTTCCAAAACAAGTCTTAGAGTTAAGATTGCGACATTGAGTGATAAGTATTAAGAAGGTTTATAGCATTCATCAAATGTGGAAAAGTTGTGATGTCTTGGATAAGACAAAGACCAACTAGGACCAATTTATGAAGTGTTTTGATAAAAACTACACTAACTCTCGAATATTTGGTTGTCAAGAAATGTTTATTGACAAGAGAATCTTATATGGCAAGGAGTCAGTGGGAGTCTTAATGGTCTTGAAAGGTTTCAAGAACAAATCAAATAAACCTTATCGATCATCACTAGCACACGAGTTAAGGTTTACAACCTATTGTGTTGACATTATTTCTGTGCCACTCCAATTGAGTTAATTATGCATGTGAGTTCCATGAGTTCTCATGTAAATGCATAAAAGGCAAGGACCTTGATCAATGAAAAGTAAATTGATAGGAAAGGGTGAGCTGCTTGACTACTTGGAAGACATGGTGGGCAGCTGTGCTACCATAAGGCAAGAAATCAAGATTAAGAAAGTTCGGTCCATATGAGTTTGAATTTGTCGTGAACTTTGGTTTTGAAAAATTCACATGGATAGGAACGCATACACCATTAAAATCTAAGTGTCATAAGATTCCCTCCTTCATGAAAATGACTGTGAGGAAATACTTTCACTAAGAAAGATTTTAAGAAGATAGTGATTGTAAAATTGCATTCTCGAATTCGATTATGGTTACGGTATCCCTTTCCATAATTTGAATTGTGAGGTTTGGCAATTGTTTAGACACACATATGAACTATCTAAGGCAAAGGTGTATAAGTTCAAGAAGCCTTGATAAAAGATTATCAAAGCACTAAGTATTAGAAACATGAACTTAAGAAATTCAATAAGTGTTATGTTTATAAGTGTTATGTTTATAATAATCATCATTATTATAGTGGGAGCATAAATGTTATGATTGTATGATTATTAAGGCACGTATTGCAAGTTGGCAATATTAATTATAGAAAACAAGAGTTATACCTTGCAAAGTCGTAAGGGTTGTAAAGTTGTTTTGCTATAATTAAGGGAGAGAATATTATGCTTCATTTCAAATCTAAAGACTTAGGTTGTGGAATGTTAATAACTTAGTCAAAGAAACATAGTGTGTTCTTAAAATTTCGATTATGATTACGGCATTCCTCTTCACAATTCGAATTTTGAGAACATAGCAAATGAAATATTATGGCGGAAGATTGATAAAGTATCAAATCTTTATGTAAGACATTATGCATTGTGTCCCATACGCTTCGGGTATAGGATCAATTGCAAATGCTATAATATTTGACCATTCTAAAATTTTCCAAATGTCTAGCGCACTTAGAGGGAAAAGGGACAAGAATCGGTTTTGGCTAAAATAAACAACTATCAAAGGACAATCCAAAGTTCGCCGAGGATTGGTTGCTTATGAGTAGTTGGACGTATAGTATTGGAAAATATGGAAACATGTCCATATTGGGAATTAAATATTGAAAACCTATGACTAGATTAGAAACTTTTATGCAAAAGGATGTTCAAAGGAAAGTACTTTGAGTGAGAGACATCATATCTAAGGAATTGTATTGTAACAATATTCGATAGAGGACTTTGTAATATAATTGACAATAGTCTTTGTGACTTTGGTGCAGTGATATTACAAAAGGATCATTGCATAAAATGTTAGAATCTAGCATATTCTATAAGTGGCAAGAATTTGATATTTTTTCACTTATGAAAAAGGATTTGGAGTTGTGAAATGAGTATGATTGGAAATGTGTTCAATGTGATCTATTTCACATAGTAAGAACCATAGGTAAACACTGTGTGCATGCTAGGAGCATGGGACAAGTGTTGTAATTCAAGTAAGAAGTTGATTACCCGAAACGACAAATAATGAGTAATCGATATGGTGATAAATAAAAGGTGTTTTATTTATACTCAAAGGTTTGAGGCCATATGGGATTAGTATTATTCTTGTGTTTCACTTTGCATGTTTTGACTTGCTGAATAATTTAATTGGTTGAGAACAGTCAAATTATTCGAACGGGCCACATTCGTTCATATGTTGGAAGAAGGTATGAATAAAGACTGTCGTGAATTGGTGTGTGGATTGTCTAAAGAGTATTAGACATAAGCAAATGTTTGCTGCAATGTTCATGAGTGCTTATGAATATGATTTGAGCATTGGATTAAACCCACGCTCACTTGGATCACTCCATGAATTGTATCCCGAGTGATTGGTGAGACGATAATATCTTATATTCTTGAAACCGAGATGTGTGAGTTGTATCTTGCAAATCGGTTGCACATTGATAATATGTAAACGCACCAGTAACTTGGTGTTATAAAACATGTTGTTGTGTGTGATTCGGTGAGTGAGTGCAAGCAAGCATTGTATCAAAGTTTATCCGTTCCTTTTATCCAAAGTAGGATAAAAGCGATATCTTTGGGCCCCTCGATGATTTAGTAATGACAAACGTAAATGCTCGGCCGGGCTAGGGCTAATTTGATTTGTTCAATTAGTCAGTCGTCATGAATCGGAAATCAAGAAATAGTACAAAGAGAATGATTAGAAATCATGTCTCATACGATATCTAGAATGGAGGAATATATGATCCCTTATCTAAAGAACACGCGTATCTGATAGGATCAGAGTTGACAGCGGCTTTGGAAAGCTACGATTGCAGATCAGGATCTGAAGTCATACGCATAATAGTTATTAGACTTATCCAAGTGGGAGACTGTTGGATTAGTGTCTAAGTCCATAACTATTTTGGTATGTACTTGACCCGATGGTGCATGGTCCTTTTGGGTTGCCTTCACCAAAGCAACTTGATAGGATGAATTATGGACAGAAAGGATTAAATATGATTTATTAATATATTATGGGAATAATATATTAAAGGAGAAATCATATTGTTTAACTAATATTAGTCAATAATTAATTGGTAATTAGTTTTGTGACTAAAAGAGATTAATTAAACTTAAGGGACTGGAATTGTAATTATAAGATAATTGCAATTTGGGCTATGGATTGCCTTATATTAAGGAGTGGACGAATTCTATGGGGAAACCCAAGAAGAAATCGTCCAAGGCCTTAAGGAAAGGAGTCCATGGGTTGCTTAGGGCTTAAGCATCCAAATTAGGGTTTCCTTGTTAGATAACCCTAATAACCTCCTATATATAGATCCCTTATGACCCAAAATGTGGCTAAGCATCCTTCTAGGGTTTCACACGTTTTAGGTCAGCCTCTATCCTCTCTCCTCTTCATCCTCTTGCTCTTGGTGTTTGTGAACCATTAGAGGAGTGACATTTGTGACTCTAAGCTTTCTAAAGTTAATACAAGGAGGAATTGGGATTGTTATTGCTATATAACAATCAAGGTATGATCTAAACCCTAATTATATGTTATATTGGTTATCATATTCTAGATCTAGGGTTTATAGTCTTGGATAACTTGCATGTACAATAGAGAAACCTAGATCCAAGCATTAGGGTTTGTATGAGCACATAGGATGTTCTTATTGCAAAAACCCATCACCATCGACCTGCAAGTACAGTGAGGAAAACTCACCTCAATCCGCTGATAAAAATTGAATGAATCTCTGGCTGCTGGCCCAAAAAATCACCACACTATCAATATCAAATAACATCCAACTAATATTTGAATTCTGACCCATAACCAAGAGTCTAAGTTACATAGCCCAAAACCAGGGTAAAAGTCCATTTTACCATTTTACTTGCTTGGCCCAAAACCAAAACCCAACTAAACTACTTCCAAGCCCAATTCCTAAATGATGCTCCAAATCCCAATATGGCCCAATCTTCCAAATTGGGCCCCCAAAACCCATCATGGGCCTAAATCCAAAAGACCTCAAAAAATACAAAGCATAAGCCTATCCTAGAAGTCTAATGGCCCAACAAGGCCCAACTAAGAAAACCCAACAATGGCCCATCCTCAAAAGCCCAAAACGACACATTGGGGAGTACGCCCCATGTAAGCATATTGTAAAAGTCCATCATGCATAAACTCAACATTACGCTGAGCGTACTCTTAAGTACGCCCCGTGTACTCCTCCAGTCACCTTTTCTCTCCAATAAGCCCTTAATCGGTTAAGACAAAGTGCCAAACTCTCGGGTCTGATTCTATAAGACTACTTATCACGTAAAGTTGGCAACTTTACGTGCTAGCATGGGAAAAAGGGACTCAAAAGCTCAATAAGGACTTAACAAATGTCTTAATGCTTGCATGGACAACAATACATCACAAAGCTTGCATATATATATATATACACATACACACACACACACACACACACACACATATATATATATATATATATATATATATATATATATATATAGGGCTAGGTTATAATGTGAATGGAAAACTATTGTACGAACGTTTGGACAATGCTATTCTATGAGAATTACAAAGAGAATAGGTTGTTTGCTAATATGAATATGTTCAACCTTATACAACTATCGTCATTTTCATGCATTCTCACTAATTCTTATTCAATTTTATCCTCACACATCATTTTTCACTCATTTTCATTCTGACAGAATACGACTTAATCAACATTCTCACAACATTCTGACAGAATGAGAATAATAATAAAAAGTCTATAACAACCTTAGACGATTTAATTAGTGAGAATGTGTGATAATGACGATAGTTATGTAAGATTGAACGTATCATATTATGAAACAACATATTTTCTTTGTCATTCTCACAAAATAGCACTGTCCACACGTCCGCACAATAGATATTAATGACTTAAAATGTAAGATTGCTCGAGGGAGAAAGTATGCAGGGGTGTGGAGGTGAAAGCATATACAAATCTAGATATTTATAGGCAAGAAAAAACTTGCACTTTGCACACTCTAGGTATGCGCGCCTCGCTCTAGGGCCTGGGTAGCTCCATTGGGCTTCTGCCATGTGTCGCGTCGCCATTCGCATAGCTCGCCCGCTTCTAGAAGGTGAAACATGTCATACTATTATGGAGCCACTTGTTAGGTTATTGTGGGGACATAAAGACAAGTCTCCCGGAGGAAGTGGCTCCCGACCATTCCATATGGCTCCCTCTCGTGGTGCCACGTCATCAATGCGTGCGGCACACTTCGCGTGTGTAAAATTTTTGATTTTAAAATGTTGTAACTTCTTCATACAAGCTCCATTTTCGACGTTCTTTTATATCCCCAAAAATCTCTCTACGAGATATATAACTTTCGTTTTGACTCCGTCAACTAATTTTAACTTTATTTTTAAAGTTATATTTTTAAGAGTCTTAAACTGTTAAAGTTCTTTAAAAATTCATAACTTTCTCATATGATATCCGTTCTCGATTATCTTTATATCAATGGAAAAATATGAAAGAGATCTTTAACTCTCGTTTAGATTGTTTTTCCTAACAATCAAACGATCTCTACTTTGGATTTGAGCTGTATATTGTTGCGCTGAAATTTCGAAAAATCATAATTTCCTCTAACGAAGTCAGATTTGGATGTTCTCTATATGCACACTCTCGTTTAATTACTAAGACTTTCTTTTAGATCACGTAGGCTAAAAGGTAATATATCAAATCTTTCACTTTTTACGATACATAGAGTCGTGTTGGTTTGAGCGGGAAACTTTGAAGAAGCATAACTTCCTCACACGAAGTCGGATTTTATCGTTCTTTGTATGTGTGGAACCCTTGTCACATACACTGTAACTTTGGTTAAGGTTATTTATCCTAAATAATTTTCTATCAAAAGTCCTTTTTAATGATAATTATATCTTAATTGACTAGCCCGAATATGCGGGTGTTACATTAAGTAAGTGCAAAACCTAAATGGTAATCCTAAATTAACTAAACTTCAATATTAAAATGTCATATTTTACTTCTACTTATAAAATTATGTCTTTAACTTTTAAGATATTATATATAACTTATTAGTTTGGGTATGTTTTTGTATGTAAACTATTGCTATTTTAAAGTCACAACTTATAAATAATTGGTATAAAATACTACAATTATAAATTTAAATATAATGTTAAAGGCTTAACTTAAATCCTAATGTCAATTAAACTTAAAATAAAATCCAAATATTATTTTGTAAATAGCGCAAAGTTAAGAGAGAAACCCTAATCGCCAAGAGTGAGTTAAGAGAGAAAATAGAGTTAATCTTGGGCATTTTGTGATCTTTTGGAGGAGAAGTGGAGAGCATCAAAGCTTGGATCAAGAGGAGGCTTTTGGATCCAGAGATTCTTTAGAGAATTGCTTCAGTTAGAGGTAAATAGATGCTAACTTGATCATTTCCTTATGAGATCTTGGTTTAGGGAATTTTTAGGGATTTCTCCCATCCATCTTGTGTCATTGAGTCATTTGAGCAAGGCTTGAGGTTGGAACCTCATATCTGAATTGTAGGAGGCCTTGTGAGTCCAAAGACCTGAGCTTTATTAAGCTGGAGGCAAGCTCTTGTGCAGCTAACCCTTGTTGGAGCTTGTATTAACATTATGAGCCTAATATTCCATGCATGAATGTAAAGCTTGTAACTTTACATGATATTCGAGCCTTAGGAGGATAGATCCAGAGTATAGGGCATCAGTTTTGCCTTAAAACTTTTGAATGAGAATTCGACTTAAGGGACTCGACAAGTCAACGAGCTGACTCGACGAGTCGGTTAGAGTCTGTCCCGATGAGTCTGAGCACGCTGTAACTCGGCGAGTTGAGTTAGACTTTCATGAGGGTTCTGAAGAACCAAAGGGACTTGACGAGTTGCATAGATGCACTTGACGAGTTGGATCAACATGGACTGTTGACTCGAGTGTTGACTTTTGTTGACTTTAGGGTTTGGTCAACTTGAGGGATGGAGGTCATGGAGGGGTAAAATGGTCTTTTACCCATCCCAAGAGATAAAGAGGAACTATCATGATTTGTGATCTTTAAGTGTTAATTAGAGATGCTTGTTACATGTAGGCAGGGATTAGACTGTTCGTGAGGTATTCAATTTCCTTGCTTGCTTTCGAGGTGAGTCTTCTCACTATACTTACCTAGAGTGGTAATCAATGTGTGACCAGAGGGTCTGATGTGCTTATATTGAGTATTGTGATATCCAGCATTATGTCTTTGTGATTTATGTTGTGTATTATTCTGAGCTTACTGAGTTAGGACCGGAGGGTCCACTCAAATTGTGGGACCGTAGGGTCCCATTAAGACACATAGACTGGAGGGTCTTATATGAGCATAGCCATGAGAGGCTAATGATTTATGTGTGGTATTTTGGGGAACTCACTAAGCGTCGTTCTTACCGTGTTATGTGTGTGTTTCAGGTACTTCTCAGGATCACGGGAAGGCACCGGCTTGATTGTACACACGAGTTGGAGATATCTTTTAGAGGATCCTAGATCGTGATTTAATCAACTTATGAACATGTGGTTTTGGTAATTTGACATTTTTGTTAATTCTGAGATTATGTTAATGAGATTAAATGTGATTTTTAAATGAAAATTTTGTTTGAAAATTTGCGGTGATACACGTTAGGAAATCTCGCTCTTACTCCCTATTTGGCGTCTGATATTAGTATTATTGGGTCTTTAATATAGGCTAATAAGTTAAAAACAATGGGTTGTCAATATAACAAAGTATATAATGATGCCCTTTATCATTTAAGGGCCCGGGGAGGTTGCCTAGCTTGTCAGGACCCATGGGCCGACCCTAGAGGCATATGACCTAAACACTCATTATTCATATAGTTATTAAAATATGTTATTTTTTTCTTCCTTATGATCTAATATAATTTCTACTGTAATATCCCCATCATGCTCAATATTAATCACTTCCTCGTGTGGATATTTAATCCTAAATATAGTCACTAAAAGTCAATGTTTTAAAAACACGTTTTTAGTTCAACCGGTTTCCGGTTGAACCCAGTCTCTATAATTTTTATGTATTTTTTTATTTTTCTACATAAATACATATACAAAACCATGAATTTGACATACACAAAAATAAAGCCTCATTATAATGAAATATATTATAAAGCCATGAACATAACAATTAAGAAGATCGGCGTAAGATTGTTGTCTAATGTGCATCGAAGTCATGTCAGGTAGTGATGTGTGTCGACATTTGAGTTGTATACATTCGGATAGCCTGATCGATTGAGTTAGTTTGTTCTGGAAATAGGTTGTTTTTAGCGGGCTAAGTAAATCTAGTTATCAAAGTCCAATAAACCGGTTCAAACAGTTTTTACCGGTTCTATCATATTGGTTCGACCCGGTTTAAGAAGAAGATGTTCGGTTCGACCAAGTCTAGAAATTGGTATAAAACTGGTCATTGTTGAATCACTATTACATGTGGTTTCTTGTTCGAATTGGTTTTTTAAAAATATTGCCAAAAATTTCATCAAAATGGAATGTTACATGGTCCATGTAATGTCAAAACGTGACTTCGAGTCGGTTTAATGAAGTACGTTGCCATAACAGAAAAGATCCCCAAAAACACAATCTATGAAACTTGATCATGGCCAACCTTGCAAAGTACATTGCTAAACAATGATTCGTCTTCATTACACAATTTGTGGATAGAGTAACATAGATTGTGGATCTTCAGTTTTCATATTTCTATCTTCAAATCTCTTTTCCATCTGCTTCCATCTTGTATCTAACATTCCACAAAGTGTTCCAGCTGAAATCTTGCATCCAAGCCTCTTCTTTAGCCTTCATATGTCCGCTCATTCATGCTTTCCAGTCCAATTGCCTTGCAAAATAAGTCGAATAATGAGTAGTACATGGCGTTCCATAATTACATAAGTTGTCCTTTAAGTGCTAAAGATGCAAGTACTAATGTAGAAAATAACATGAAAAATCGGAAATAAACATGCAAAAAGATGTATAAAATGAATCTACCGACCATGAAAACATATTATAGTGTAAATTAATACGATGCATAACATGTATCATGTCCCACCCCATGACATCCTCATCTCAACTCAATTCCCAAACACAATGTGACAAACATGACTTTAGGGATTCTAAACACACATATTACTTAAATAGTGGGGAAAATTTAATGAATGTACAAAACTAATAGAGGTTAACCCAAAAACCAACATCACAATGCAAAGACCATCTAGAATTATCAATGTGCTCTTTAAACTCCACAATCCACAATCTCATGTGGTCCATATAAACTCCATCTCACCCATAAGCCATTGAATGAATTGCAACAAGTACATAAATAATTTATCATCTATTAACATCTCTAAGCATGCAATTTTATCTTAAAAAATAAAAGGTCCACACCCAATGGAGCTAAAAACCATGTTTTATTAATATATATATATATATATATATATATATATATATATATATATATATATATATATATATTATGGGCCAGAGAAACACCATCATTTATTTTTTTTTTCTTTTTACCTTAATCAAACTCTCTCTCTCTCTCATACACACACATACTTTCTATATATATGTATGGGGAATCCCTAAATCCATATATATATATATATATATATATATATATATATATATATATATATAGGTAGGTAGGTAGGTTAAATTGAGAACGCATAAAAAGTTGAGAACGCGAGAACATATCACATCCATCTAAATATTCCGATCTATGACTATTATTAACCCGGTTATTTATGTAAATTATAAAATTATTTGGATGAAAATGTAACTTCTAACTTGACATAAGGGCAGAAGCGTAATTTGAAAGATAATTAAAAAACTAACGGTTGCATGAAATTAACAAGTTATTGATATAATTGATTTGAAACCCATTTTTAGTGATTCCATCTCTCTTTCTCTCTGATGCTCTCTATACATATGTTAGAGAACCACCGACCTTCTCCCTACTTTTTTTTTCATTGGCTCATCAACACCCACCACGTCTACGGCAAAAATAATTCACAACCACCACCATCCACGACCACATCTACAAATGCACGACAGCCACAAAACCCTAGACGCCTTCGTTCGTCTCGGTGGCACCCTTGGTCCACCTTATCTGCAAACCCCATAGACAGACTGCTCGACCAGAGTCAATGGTAACCAGCTGTCAACCACTCGTGACTCGGACCTTAACGAAACTCTTCAATTTCTCTTAAGTCTCAGGTAATATTTTGCTTTCTTTTACATGTCTTACGCATATTTCTTGTTATCTTGCTAAAGTTCTCAAATTTGTATAAATAGTAAACGAAATAACTTGTTTTTGGGAATCCTGATTGGACTTCTAACCAATTGCCTTTGATATATTTTTTTTCCGATATGATTTCTGCTTATAACATGGTGTGGCGTGTTTGTAGATAATCTAACTTTGATGTTACATGTAAACTTTTATTTTGTTTCTGCGGCAAATGATTTTGATGTGCCAATGATAAGAAAAACTAAAGTAACAAAAAATTGTTGATGGTGTATTGTTAATCTGTAACGAATGAACATAAAATTTCCTTTTGAGTTTTAATCGTTGACGAAAAGAACATTTGCTAATTTTTAGTTTTACTTTGTATTCGTTAATGAATAAATCAAACAACTTATTTTTTTTTCTATTTTACTCGTTTATCTATTAATGAATAAGTGATGTTACTTTATTTTTTTTTTTCCGATTTTACAGGTTATTTACTGATTATTATTTCATAAATGAATAAAATATGAAAGTATAATATTTTTTTACCAAAGTTGTACCATTAATCATTATTGAATAAAACAGGAAGTGTGTTTACATATTTTTTGATATTTTGTAGACACGATCGAAGTTACGAAGTAGTTGAAGAGAGCAATTGATGATCATGGTGCACATTGGAAAATTATGGAAGCATAATTTTGATCTGGATGTTATACATTGTGTTATTCATTTATAGTTTAACTTGTATTTTTTACACTTACAAGTATGAGTGATTTTTTTATTGATACATTGTCTTTTATTCATTTATAATTAAACATGTATTGTTTTTTTATCTCTATAGCATGCATATTCATTTATGATTAAAACGAATGTACATTGTGATCTATTTGTTTCATATTTAGAATTATATTCACTATAATTATAATTGATTTTTCATCTTACAAAAATATAATTAAAAAATTAATTAAAAAAAATTACCAACGTGCATTATATTTTATTCATTTATGAACTAATTCATCCGAATCAACTAATACAATAAAAAACAATTGTTTAAATTAGACTTTAATATTTATTAATGAAAAAATAATTAACTATTTTTTATATAACTTTCAATAAAATCCCCATATATTTAACCTCTCTTTGTATTTTTTTAGAAAAGAATTCATTCAATTTAATTGTTTTATGTTAATTAAAAAACTTATTAAAAAAATTTGAAATAAATGATTGCAACATTATAGGAAACTAAATTTTAATTTAGTTGACTAGGTCATTTATTATAATATAAAATTCCTATAGTACCCCTTAGAAAATGATTGGTCCACATTTATTCTCGCGTTCTTAACCTTTTCATGTTCTCAATATAACATCTCCCTATATATATATATATATATATATATATATATATATATATATATATATATATATATATATATATATATATATAGACACACACACACACACACACACACAGAGAGAGAGAGAGAAGGAAAGCTCAAAATCTTATTGGTCAGAGCTCCTAACAATAGACAAATGTAAGTTGCCCACCCATCTTCACTGAATTCGTAATTAAGACGCTAATTTTTAGTTTCCCTAAATATCGATCAATTCTCAAATTTTAAATGTAAAATCGCATGCTTCCCTTTATTTTTTACCATGATTTTATATCTATACAATTCTAGAAATTTGGTATCAAATTTAATTGTCTAAAATTTGGTCATTTCTAGTGAATTTAGCTTCACCATATACTAGGGTTCTTTGTAAGACTTTTATAAAAGCACATTTGAATTGAATAAAATTATCCCTTTTTGGATTAACCTTAACATTTCACTATCATTACTTCCTTTCTATGTTGGTATTAGTGCTACTTAGTATCATGATGGAGAACAACATTAAAGATGATCAACAAAAAATCTTAATGATGAGCTTCGTCCGATTGAGGACTTGGGGAGTGTAGTTTATAACATCATTATATAATTGAAAGAACTATATGCAATAATCGTAGTGGTCGGAATTACCATTAAAATCATAAAGGTGGCAATTTCAACCATGTAAAAATGTAACTGAGTTGACATTTGAGGAGGTTATCGACTTGTGGTTACAAGCGATTGATCCACGTAGTTGAATGTTCTGATGACGAGGAAGAGAAGACAAAATAGTGAAATGTTCAAGAAAAAAGAATAATTTTATTTAATTTAAAGATGCCATTAAAGGCTTAAGCATTCACAATCTGAGAGTTGATTATGAAAACAACAAAAAAAAAAACTTCACTAAATCCTTCAAATATGAAAGCTTCTTCAATTTGTTTTTTGTTTTTTTTATGGGACCATTAATTTTATTTTGACAAGATATCATTGTTTATACGAGTTGTCTATTTACAATTGGATGAAACAATGTGAGATTTGGTACTATTTTTAAAAAGCTCGTGAGAGCTTGTTAATTTACAAGCTTTAAAAAAAGAGAAAAACTTAATTTTAAAAAGTTTCTCCTATAATTTTTTGGAATTTCAAAAGTTCTTTTAGTTTGAAAAAGACTCTTAGGTCATCTCCAACTCATCCCCAAACTCTATTTCTTCCCTTATTTTTTTCCCCTATTCTTTCCCAACCCTACCCCATTTTCACCTTCATTTTTTGAGATATGAATAGTATTCCCCCATATATGGGGGAATATTATTTATATCTCCAAAAATGGAGGTGAAGCTTGGTTGCAAATTTTAGTCTCACTCATTTTTATTTTATATATTTCTAGCTAGTTTATTTAATCTACTAATTATAGTTTAAATGTAATATTTAATATTTATAATATCATGTTATATACTAATTTATACTCCCTCCGTCCCAAATTGATAGTCCACTTTTAACTTTTGAAGTCTTTTTTCTTCAACTTTGATCTTAAACATTTTTATTTGTCTTATATATTACTTGATAAAACTTATAAAAATGAACAAACATTTAAAATAGAATCCATTCATATATTTTGCATCAAGTATTATTTATCAAAAACAAAAATATTTAAGGTCAAAGTTGAAGAAAAAAGACTTTAAAAGTCAAAAGTGGACTATCAATTTAGGACGGAGGTAGTATTAATTAATCATAAATATAGATTTTAATTATTAGAGAGGTGTCTTTGACAATATATATATATATATATATATATATATATATATATATATATATATATATATATATAAGTTATAAAAATGGAATATATTAGGAATATACTTTTTGGGGTAAAAAATGGGGTAGAAAATGGAGTACGGTTGGAGATGAAAATGGAGTAAAATGAGTTATATTAGAGTGACACTTGGCAAAAAAAGATTAAAACTACTCATTTATTAGAATAGAGATATGAAATGAATTAAATATAAGGATTATTATCATATATAAATTTAAAATGCATTAATGATCTACATAATAAATATATTTTATATTTAATTATGGTAATATTTGTTATATTTAATGTTTCGTATTTACATATTAGAAAATCCCAACTTTCTAAGGACATCTCCAACTCACTCTCAAACCTCATTTTTTCCTCATTCTTCTCCAACCCTACCCCATTTTCACATCTATTTTTTGAGATATGAATAGTATTCCCCAGAGGTGAAATGAAAGAAGGGACAGAGATCATAATTTAATTCCGAAGGGGTTTCCCCTCTTTTTTTCAGGATTCTGTCGAAGAAAGAACAAACACTAAACTAAAATAAAACGAAAATAACTAAAATAGTGAAGTTGATAGAATATTCCATCTTTTCTCCCGCGACTCCTCTTTCTCATACTTTTTTGTCTTCCAAATAAAATTGGATCATTCAAATTTACAACCTAATTCCTCTCTTTTTCCACTTCGCTTGTAGTTAATGGAAATGGAAATGGACGAGGATACTTCATTTGATGGTTCTATACGGAAGACCTAAGGTAGGTTATAGAAAAGAAAGAACAGAAAAAAAAGGATAAATAAAGGAATTTTTTATTGGTCCGGGAATCCAATCTTGGGTTCGGTATGGATAAAAGATCTTCGTATGTTATACTATTCAATTCTCGACGACGAATTAATTTAATAGCTCAGATATTGTTATTCATGATATTGATCCGATTCAAGATCATTGATAGGTAATGCATTCATTGAATTGACAGGTGAAAGATTTATCATCTCTATGGGATTAAATCCCGAGTTATTGTGAAATAAAAAAAACGATGAGAATGAGATTATGGAAGTAAATATTCTTGCATTTATTGCTACTGCACTGTTCATTTTAGTTCCTACTTCTTTTCTACTTATCATTTACGTAAAAACAGTCAGTCAAAATAATTAATTAATTGAAATGAAACTTGACTTCTGCTCGCGCGATTTGGAATAGAGTAATAGTACTATCTAAAACACATGAAGCAGCTCCATCTAATAACTTTTAATTGAGATCTGAAATATACTAGGTTGCACAAAAAGTAGTTTTTGTATCAATCTAAAGTCAGAAAGGGTTTTATAAGATCCAAAAGGTCCGTTGAGCGCCTTATGGCTATGTCATAATAGATCCGAACACTTGCTCCGGATCGACTTCCAAATCATAATTGCTCTAGTGAATAACTAAAGAAAATAGATAGATGGGTGATAGAAAACTAGAAGAGAAAGAAACTAATTATATAATAGAAATATCTCTCCAAGATTCACTAATTATTTGACTGTTGGCGGTAGGGGTGTTCGTTTGGATGGATCGGCTTGATCTGATCTGATCAAGTAAATCCAAATTGATTTCGGTTTTCAAAACATGGATCCGAATTGTTCAAACTAAATTCAAATCCGATCCGATCCGATCCAATTACAATTCGGTTGGATCTGTTTTTATAATTCGGTTTTCAAAACCAAAAAATTTTAAAACGACATATAATTACAATATCAACCAACTTTACACAAGAAGCAAAAACAAATAATTTAGTTGTGATTTGAAATTTATAAACAACTAATAAAAAGATATATTATAGTTAAATATTTATAGATAAAAAAACTTTTGAAAGAAAATGCATATTAATGTTTTTTTTATCGGGTGAAACGTTTTGAATCTATTTGAAAAAATAAATTACAAAATTAATAAATAACTATATATATATATATATATATTATAAATAAATCTTTATTCGGTTTTTTTAGACTACTCGGTTCTTATTTTATAAACCAAAACCAATCCGAAATCCAAAATAATAATTCGGTTTTGTTGAAAACCAATCCAAAAATCCAAATATCCGAACCAAATTGTCCAATCCAAATTGTCCAATTGGATAACTCGGTTTTATCCGAATAATGAACAGCCCTAGTTGGTGGGTCTCTTTGTATGTGTTGTCCGGAAAGAGGAGGACTCAATGATTATTCGTTCGCCGGAACCAGAAGTAAAAATTTTGGTAGATAGGGATCACATAAAAACTTCATTCGAGGAATGGGCTAGACCGGGTCATTTCTCAAGAACAATAGCTAAAGGCCCTGAAACTACCACTTGGATTTGGAACCTACATGCTGATGCTCACGATTTCGATAGTCATGGGTTTGAGATGTCCTTAGAAAGTTGGGATTTTCTAATATGTAAATTAGAAACATTAAATATAACATATATTACAATAATTAAATATAAAATATATTTATTATGTAGATCATTAATGCATTTTACATTTAAATATGATAATAATCCTCATAATTAACTCATTTCATATCCCTATTCTAATAAATGAGTAGTTTTAATCTTCTTTTGTCAAGTGTCACTCTAATATAACTAATCATAATATTATGTCACTAGTTTATAACCCGTGAGAACTACGGGTTATAAAATTAATCAAACTTTCATAATAAAAATTTATAATTATTAATCAATTATTTTAATTATCATTTTAAATAAATTATTAATTAAAAGAAATATCAAATTTTTAAAGTTATTATAACTTCAAATTTAACATATAATTAGAAAACATAAATTTGAATTTTAAAATGAATTGTCTAATATATCTACATATGACACATGACATAATATTAATGATGAGTGTTATTAGAGTGACACTTGGCAAAAGGAGATTAAAACTATTCATTTATTAGAATATGGATATGTCATGTAGATATATTAGACAACTTATTTCAAAATTCAAATTTATATTTTCTAATTATATGTTAAATTTGAAGTTATAATAACTTTAAAATTTTGATATATCTCTTAATTAATAATTTATTTTAAATAATTGATTAATAATTATAAATTTTTATTATGAAAGTTTATTTAATTTTATAACTCATGGTTCCCATTGGTTATAAACTAGTTTAATTATAATAATATTCGTTATAATCAATGTTTTTTATACGTGTCTTTATAACACATATTAGAAAATCCTTAAAAAGTTTTTATTACCTATGTTCTTTAAAAAAAAATTTATACATCATGTAACTAAATTTGGTAGGTATGATTATGACCAATTTTTAAATACTTAAAACCGACAATAGTTTACATAAATTAGATATATAGCTATCTTATCATGTGAATTTCTGAAATAGGGAAAAATGTCATGTGGTTTTATATCTAAAACGGAATATCTAAAATTTGGAAATGAACTAAAATTTTGAGAAGGTGAAAATTGGAGGACTAAATAGCAAAATCTGGCGACGGTTGGACAGCGCCTTTGGTTGTTTGGTCCGATGAGAGCTTCTCCTCCATATAAATTAATGGAAGTGATTCGTACATAACAATTTTTTGATATACACAACAATTCATGTATTATATAGTTGTACAATACAATAATTTAAAGCACCAATTGTTGTGTACGGAGAAAAATTGTTGTGTAAGATCAGCTCCCATAAACTAAATGTGACTGAAAGTTTGTAATGGATCAAAAGATATGACCGTTTAAGGCTGGGTTTCTTTCCAACATTTTTGTCATCACTCTCCTGCTTAATATTATCCCTCACCTAGGTGCTCGATATCTCATCATCACGATATATATATATATATATATATATATATATATATATATATATATATATATATATATATATATATATATATATATATATATATATATATATATATATATATATATATATATATATATATATATATATATATATATATATATAAAGACATGCATCAAAGGTGGCACAAACCCTCCACCAACTGTGCACTTAATTATGTGGCTATGCACATGAAAGCGAGACCAGCAGGGTTCATTACTCCAAACCAAATTCGCATTTTTGGTCCCAATTAACTCCCAAGTGCATGTGAGATGTGACCAACGAGTTATGTGGTAAGAGAGTTAGGTTGGATTAATTTCACAGTTTTCAAGGATCCATGATTGATATATACCATTATATCTAGCTAGCTAGTGAGGAGAACTTTCATCATATATGGCTTATCCTAACAAATCCGAGACTATTTGATCAGACAAATTAAATTGGGTTATGGTGTGTACATATATAAGGACTTTATCACTAGCTTTATGTAAATCAAGATTTAGTTAGAGGCTACAAGCATTTATCTGGCGGCATACGGTGTCAAACTCAAGACCTCGGGTGATTGCGATATAAATAAAAATACACGTAAAGTTGATAATTAATAATTATATTTGCATTCAGTAAATTAAGCTAAGCATTACACAAAACGTAGATGGATCCAGTAAGACAGTTCGAAAATAATAGTACTTAATATAATCTAAAAGGTACGTTTTGACTTAAACCTGGTTAATATAACGTATAATACGTACATCCCACATTTTATTGAGTTGATTATAATTTAATTAACAGGATATATATACCAACAATGAATGTACAGCATAGTTAATTAAAAGTGTACATTAATACCACTTTAGGTGAATTTGATATTTTTATTATATTAAAAAAATGGCGTGATTCAAAAGGTTATTGGATGATTTCGTCAAAGCATACAGGTTGGAGAGCATAAAACATTAATTACTTGTTATTACTTTTTGTCCAAAAGATTCACAATTTTGGTTACGTCTCAACCGCTTCGTTGAATTAACGTCCTCTGAATCCTTATATATACTTGTGATTTTGTTGTGCTTCTTCACACACTTCCTTGCAAGTCATCACTAGATCACTAAGCAAGGATATATGATGGTTTCTAAGCTTTTATTTGTTGCATTTCTTGGCTTTTTAATTTGCACACTTGAAATTGTTGGTGGCAGAAAGCTCTCTGAAGAGGAAACAAAAACATCAATTGGACATGGTGGAGGCCTAGGTGGTGGAGCAGGATTTGGAGGTGGTGTTGGGGGTGGCATTGGTAATGGTGGTGGTGGTGGAGCAGGGTTTGGAGGTGGAGGAGTTGGAGTAGGAGGTGGAGGTGGAGGTGGAATTGGTAAAGGTGTTGGTGGTGGAATAGGAGGTGGTTCTGGAGGTGGCATTGGTAGTGGTGGTGGAGTAGGAGGTGGAGGTGGAGAAGGTGGTGGTACTGGTAAGGGTAGTGGCAGTGGAGCAGGAGGTGGAGAAGGTGGTGGTATTGGTAAGGGTAGTGGCAGTGGATTAGGAGGTGGAGAAGGTGGTGGTATTGGTAAGGGTGGTGGCGGTGGACTAGGAGGTGGTATTGGTAAAGGTGGTGGTGGTGGAGTAGGTGTAGGAGGTGGAGGAGGTGCTGGAGGTGGAGGAGGTGGTGGTATTGGTAAGGGTAGTGGTGGTGGAGTAGGAGGTGGAAGTACTGGAGAAGGTGGTGGCATTGGAAAAGGTGGTGGTAAAGGAATAGGAGGTGGTTCCGGGGGTGGCATCGGGAAAGGTAGAGGTGGAGAAAGTGGTGATATCGGTAAGGGTAATGGCAGTGGAGAAGGCGGCGGCATTGGAAAAGGTAGTGGTAGTGGAATAGGAGGTGGTTCTGGAAGTGGAATTGGTGGTGGCATCGGGAAAGGTGAAGGTGGTGGAATAGGAGGTGGAAAAGGTGGTGGCATTGGGAAAGGTGAAGGTGGTGGAATAGGAGGTGGAAAAGGTGGTGGCATCGGGAAAGGTGGAGGTGGTGGTGGAATAGGAGGTGGATATGGTGGTGGCATTGGAAAAGGTGGTGGTAGTGGAATAGGAGGTGGTTCTAGTGGTGGATTTGGTGGTGGCAACGGGAATGGTGTTGGTGGTGGAATAGGAGGTGGTTATGGAGGTGGAGGTGGAAAAGGTGGTGGCATCGGGAAAGGTGGTGGTGGTGGGATAGGAGGTGGATATGGAGGTGGAATTGGTGGTGGTGGTGGTGGTAGTGAAGGCGGTGGCTTTGGCAAAGGTAACGGTAGTGTAGGTGGTGGTTATGGAGGGGGATTTGGTGGAGGAGTAGGAGGTGGGGGTGGAGGTGGTGGAGGAAAAGGTGGTGGATATGGTTATGGTGCAGGAGCCGGTGGTGAGTCCGGAAAAGGAGACGGAAGCGGAAGTGGAGGAGGGTGGCCTTGAAACCTATATCTGTTAAAGCCTGTCGGAGCAGAACTTATGCAATAACAAATCTATAGTTAAAATTAAATAAGCATGCAATGGTTTTGTATTTTTCTATTACTTTTTATGTATGGCATATCACATGAGATGATAATAAAGGCTTGAATCCAGCTTACAACGTAAGGCTTCATCCATTCTCATATTCCAAATGATCATTTCTTTCTGAAAGGTCTGAACTTAAAACAAAACAATCCATCTCAAAAAGATGAAAGAGTGTAATTAATAAACAGACACATATATATGCTGCATACCTAAAAGAGCTTAAGTCTATAAAGTCTTCGTTGGACTTTTGAGTCCAAACACATGGTAATTATAAGTAAAAAAATTAAATATCTTTAACAAATTCATTAATTAAATGTCGGAGGCAACCAAGCATGGTATACGTACCTGCTGATGATGAAGTCGTTTTCCAACAATTAAAGGACACTATTCATAAAGTTAAAGCAATCGTGGCCAAATCCTCGTAAATGCTATGAAGCTTAAAGTCCAAGTAGGCCCCCATGGACCATGTCAATATGTCATGTGTAGACACATGTTAGCTATAACACAATGCATTAACGATAGCAGAATAGCATCATCATCACTACTATCACCATCATATCAGATTTTATTAAGTATGAGGAGATTTTAGTCTTGATCATTGGACTTTTCAGAATTATAGTCAATTTGTTTGAAATCAAAATCTAATATGTTCATGTAATTGTGAAAAACATGACCTACAACTATGAAGTTAACACTTTTAAAACGGTTATTTTCTTCATCACTTGCACGAATCTGGCATATAACCTCATCTAGGTGGGTTAATTATCTGAACTTGCAATCTTATCAATTTTTGACATAATATTTTCATTGTATGAACATATTTTATTGGTGATCAAGTATTTTTGTAGTAATATTACTCATAAGTGTAAATATTTTTATTAATAATTATTCATAAAATTTAGGGTAAACTACGAATTTCCTCAATATATTTTAGTCAAAATTGAATATTATGTGCATAAAAGAAAATTTTCAGACCATATATGTAATTTGGTTTTATTTCGATTTTGGTCCCAAAACCAAGCAAAAAAAATAACTATTTTATCTTGATCATAACTTTCCAACTTCTTTTTTATAATTATCTAATATATTACTTTAAAGTATATAGAGATATTCCGGAAATAAAAGGAGAAATTATGTTTTAAAATCTTGCTTAGTGCTTTGCTACTACAAAACAAATTCACTGGATTTCGATTGATTAATGGGTAGCATTCTTGAACAAACTTGAATCCTACGGATCAAACTTATCACCTTATTGTTCGATATACTCAAATGATGGTCAATGTTTTTAATCTTTAATCTTTAATATCGTATAATGGATGAAAAGAGGCAAGAAATGCGTAAGTATAGGTATTTAAGATGATGTTAGAAAACTTTTTTTACAACTTCCTAGCTAAATTAAGACAAATTCAAAGATATTAGATCTGGTACAGAATGTAGATATATATTCTCGTATATTAATGTTTGTTTTTTGAATGAGTGTATTATATATTAAACTAATAGAAGGAAGTTAGTAAAAACCGATTACAAGGAATTACCATCAAGAGATAGATAATGGAACCATCTCACCCACCTCAATCTTAGAGTTCTTTATATATATATATATATATATATATATATATATATATATATATATATATATATATATATATATATATATATATATATATATATATATATATATTTTATTTGTATGAAAATTCGATAATTTTTACAATCGATTACAATCCTTTATATAGGAAAGAGTTGCGTAATATTTACACATAAATAATTAACAGACAAAACATGACATTACATAAAGTAGGAAAAGACCACACACTGAATAAAGTAAAAGCACATTTCTAAAAGTCGGAAATAATAATTCTATACGACAACTTATAATTTCATAAATGGCCGGATTACAAGGAATTACCATTAAGAGATAGATAATGGAACCATCTCACCCACTTCAACCTTAGAGTTCTTTTATATATATATATATATATATATATATATATATATATATATATATATATATATATATATATATATATATATATATATATATATATATATATATATGGTTAGGTTATTTTGTTTCTTACATTTATTGTATCTTAGAATGCATCAATAAGAATTTAGTAAATTAAATAATTATTTAATTAAATAAATAAAAATATTAAATTATTTCCATAATTATATGTATATTAAATGATATCCATAATTATAATTCTCTTTTTATGGAAACTAATTAAATCCGTCATTAATGTAACCAATAACATTCTTTTAGAATGAATTCGTATCTATGTTTTATATATGAGTTCGTATTTTGTTTCAGTACTCACTCAAGTATTTTTGTAGTAATATTACTCATAAGTGTAAATATTTTTATTAATAATTATTCATAAAATTTAGGGTAAACTACGAATTTCCTCAATATATTTTAGTCAAAATTGAATATTATGTGCATAAAAGAAAATTTTCAGACCATATATGTAATTTGGTTTTATTTCGATTTTGGTCCCAAAACCAAGCAAAAAAAATAACTATTTTATCTTGATCATAACTTTCCAACTTCTTCTTTATAATTATCTAATATATTACTTTAAAGTATATAGAGATATTCCGGAAATAAAAGGAGAAATTATGTTTTAAAATCTTGCTTAGTGCTTTGCTACTACAAAACAAATTCACTGGATTTCGATTGATTAATGGGTAGCATTCTTGAACAAACTTGAATCCTACGGATCAAACTTATCACCTTATTGTTCGATATACTCAAATGATGGTCAATGTTTTTAATCTTTAATCTTTAATATCGTATAATGGATGAAAAGAGGCAAGAAATGCGTAAGTATAGGTATTTAAGATGATGTTAGAAAACTTTTTTTACAACTTCCTAGCTAAATTAAGACAAATTCAAAGATATTAGATCTAGTACAGAATGTAGATATATATTCTCGTATATTAATGTTTGTTTTTTGAATGAGTGTATTATATATTAAACTAATAGAAGGAAGTTAGTAAAAGCGAATTACAGAATTACAAGGAATTACCATCAAGAGATAGATAATGGAACCATCTCACCCACCTCAATCTTAGAGTTCTTTTATATATATATATATATATATATATATATATATATATATATATATATATATATATATATATATATATATATATATATATATATTTGTATGAAAATTCGATAATTTTTACAATCGATTACAATCCTTTATATAGGAAAGGGTTGCGTAATATTAACACATAAATAATTAACAGACAAAACATGACATTACATAAAGTAGGAAAAGACCACACACCGAATAAAGTAAAAGCACATTTCTAAAAGTCGGAAATAATAATTCTATACAACTTCTAATTTCATAAATGGCCGGATTATAAGGAATTACCATCAAGAGATAGATAATGGAACCATCTCACCCACTTCAATCTTAGAGTTCTTATATATATATATATATATAGTTAGGTTATTTTGTTTCTTACATTTATTGTATGTTAGAATGCATCAATAAGAATTTAGTAAATTAAATAATTATTTAATTAAATAAATAAAAATATTAAATTATTTCCATAATTATATGTATATTAAATGATATCCATAATTATAATTCTCTTTTTATGGAAACTAATTAAATCCGTCATTAATGTAACCAATAACATTCTTTCAGAATGAATTCGTATCTATGTTTTATATATGAGTTCGTATTTTGTTTCAGTATTCACTCACTTAAAATACAATAAAGTTGCATGAAATATGAAGAACGAGAGTGTATTCTCATTCTGCTGGAATACACTCTCATTTTTCTAGATATGAATTCATTCTGAAAGAATATTATTGTTGACATTAATGACGAATTTAATTGGTTTCCATAAAAATGAGTTATAAGTATGGATAGCATTTAATATACATATAATTAATACTAATATATATATATATATATATATATATATATATATATATATATATATATATATATATATATTTAGGGTTAACCGAAGCACAACCACATAAGTTTAAGATTTTGATTTTAGTTCAATAAATATCAATACATATATATTACAAAGAACAACAAATTTTGTTGTAAAAAATGTTCCATCTTCTTATGTCTAACCGCTCCAAGAAACTGGTTGTTACGAAAACTCCATATCAACCAAAAAACGATAATGATCACCCCACCAAAACACTTCGTTTGCATGATCCTCAAAGGAGAATGTTAAACCAATTGAATGAGGCTATCAATTATCAACCGAGATATTTTTAGGCATGTCAATCCCCACCACCTAAATAAGATTCCAAACTCCCATAGTGTGGTTGCAAGCCGTAAAAATATGGTGCATTTTCTATACGTCGTCAAAGCACGTAAGATATAAAACCAAGGCCAAATTAAAGCACGTAAGATATAAAACCAAGGCCAAATTAATACTTTTTTCCTATAAGCTTTAACCGTATAGGAATACGAGAGAGTCAAGTCTACCAAGTAAGATATTTATCTTGACAAGAGCGAAATTATTCCATCTTGTTGAAATCTTACTAGTTATCAAAATGCCACTATCTAGAAATCGTATCGTAGAAGAACTTGTGAAGACGCCCAAATGGTCCAAAGTTCACCATAAACGATTTACATAGCCGGTGAAAGAGTAGCTACAATAGAGATCAAAGCACCCCCAGCGATCTCGTTCCACCCCTTGGACAACACCAAATAGAAATAGGAAAAAAAAAACAATATCAATACGATCTAAAACCTAATAGTCCTTTTGCATGCCTAAAGCTAAGACTCTAGGAAACTAATAACTAAAGGTGGCATTTTCAATCTAGTTGTCCAACTAAAACTTAGTGTGAATGCCATTTCCCACTTTAATCCTGCAAAAATATTGTGGCTCAAGACCCTTATCTCGCAACTCCATAATAGGAAAAGCCCACATAAAAGAGAACAAACTATTCACTCTGAGACCATTTAAGGTCCCAAAAATACCAAGTAAAAATTTCATTTTTAAAACAACCCAAAACATTCATTCATTTATACAAAAGACAATTAAATTGTAATGTATTCTCAAACATTAGAGTGATTCATAAAAAGATAATACGGAATAAAACTCCATGGGATGTAGTGCGACTAAGCAAAGCTCTTCTCTTTAGAACCAGAAGTACCTGAAGCATTTAAACATAAAACCGTAAGCACAAATCTTAGTGAGTTACCCAAAATACCACATACCATACATAATATCACGGGTCTATTTCAACCCTAAGTGAATGCTATAGGCCAAATCATAGTCTTACAATCACTTTTTGTAATGGGTCAAATCATGGTCATACATACACGTGTCAGAGGCCAGATCCTAGTCTTCCATACAATTGTCAGAGGCCAAATCATGGTCTTTCATACTAGTGTCATGGGCCAAACCATAGTCTTTCATATAATTACCAAGGGCCAAATCCTGGTCTTCCATGCAAGAGTCACAAAGACAACTATCATCCTACATTGTATAGTTAGAACACTAACCTCGCACTTGAATCGAATATACTACAACTCGTACATAGGTGGAACCGGTGCTACAACCCATTTATCTTAAAACCCAAGGTTAAACCTTAGTCTCCACTCTAAAACTAGCAATTTGACCAAAAGTCAAACAGGTCAACGGTCAAAGTCAATGCCAACTGACCTCCATGAGGCCACCCATTGGCCACGTCGTGGCAGTTTCACGATAAAGCATTCGTGATCAGACCAACCACCACATCATGGAAATTACACATAGACAACTTAATGGATTAAGCTCTTAACCCTAATCCTAATAGCTCCAAAGCTCAGATCTGAAACTCCTCAAAATTTTGATGGATAAATTTTCCAACTTATCCATTAATACATCCTAATAAGTCAACATATCTAATCCTAAGTTCTTAAAGGTTACACCAAATGCATGGACACCAAACTAAGTCATGCAAGACCATTTCCAACCAACATGATGTTCTAGAAGCCAAATGATGCACTCAAATGTTCTGGAGTTCACTCAAACTCCAAGAACAAGAAGATTAGGACCAAAAAACTCATAAAATGACCTATAACAAGATCTAGAGAAGTAATGAGCAAAGTAGATACTTTATACCTCCAAAAGGTCAGGAATGCGATGAAGATGTTAGCAATAGAGCTTGAATATAATCAGGTAATAACATCCTAGGTAGGTAATCTTAGAGCATCACAATGAATCTTATAGCATGCATAAATCATTTAGCACATAAAAGCAATTTAGACAATATTCCTAAAATAAACTAGTGAATGTGTCAATTCAGGTGTATTACCTAAATTATTAGAGATAATCATTGCTTAGCATTTTAAGTTTAAGTCTAGAATCCTCTAAATTCCTAGTTCTCTTAAACTAATGCTTTGATACCAACTGTGACATCCCCAAATTCGGTCATTTTAAAACTTTTTGTTTATGCTTTAAAACAAAGTTTATTTATGAAATGAGGAATTTGGTCCCGTAAAGTATTTACAAAGAAATGTTTTTCATTAATATTATCAAATCTTGGGATGTCATAACTGATACAAAACGTAAGTATAAACATAGGCCTTACATAATCTTTTCTTCTATAGCCTATATTTCCTCGAATCTCTCATCGGGTCTGAACATCAATATCTTTGTACTGCTTCCTGTGATACAAAGAACTGAGTGGGTCAGGTTATGAAACCTGGTGAGTACATAGGGTTTTCAACCCACAATAATATAGTTAATATGTTCTATTATCAAACAATAAACCCGACTATACATCCCCATTTTCTTATCTATTCTTCCTTAAGGGTTTATCCTAAGGGTTATCATAGTCATCGTTGTTGATAGTACTGTTTCAAGGATTTCTCTTCAATACATGTCAATAAGTTTCTTTCTATTTTTATTCCTAAGGAATTGTCCTAATGATCATCTTAATCATCGTTATTGACAGTACTGTTAGAGGGATTTATCTGTAGTATATGTCAGTAGGGTAGAGTACATCAAATGGGCCTGAAGTCCATCATCTACATGTTATAAACCTACATCTGTTCCATGGGACGGTCATGAATAGTCTGGTGGTTGTCACCTATACTCTGCTAAGTGACTACAGCATTGGTACACTAGTACCTTCCTACGTCATTGGCACACTAGTACCATTTCTACATCATTGGTACACTAGTACCATTTTTAAAGTCATGGCATCCTATCTTTTCCTACATATTTCATTATACTATGGCATCTATTACTACCCTTCGTTACCCAATGTAATATATTTATAAAATACATATACAGTATATACATCATATAAGATCTATCTTTATAATATTTCATCTAACACATAGCATCTTTTGATGGGTTTTATGCATAAGAAACATTCCTATGTGCTCATACAAACCATAATGCTTGGATCTAGGTTTCACTATTGAACATGCTTTGATTCCAAGACTTACAAACCCTAATCTAGCATATAAACAACAAAAATAACATATAGAATCAGATCTAGATGGTTACCTCTTCAATTGTTGGCTTAGATCTTCTCTTTCTTCTTCTCTTGAGCTTAGAGTCACAAATGCAACTCCTCTAATGGTTCACAAACCCCACAAGCAAGAAGGCAATATGAGAGAGGGAGAGAGAGGCTAGAAATCGGCCTAGGGATCTCTTAGAATCAAGTGGTAGCCGAATTCAATGCCCTAGGGGTCATATTTATACTTACAGGTTACTAGGGTTTCAGTCTAAACCCTAATGGACAGCTTAGCCACCAAGCAGCCCATGGAACCTTCTGGAATAAGGCCTTGGATAAAAATATGATGGTTACCCATCATAATTTCGTTCCCCCTTAAGCCCATTAGGTTTCCTTAACCCAAAACTCAACTATCATACATTTGACAGTTTATACCCCTTTATTCAATTAATCTCTTTTGATCACCAAATTAATTCCTAATTAATTTATGACCAATACTAATTAAATAAATATGATTTCTCCTTTAATATATTATTCTTATAATATATTAATAAATCATAATACTCTCTCTTTCTCCTTAAATTACCTTGTCAAGTTGCTTTGGAGAAGGCAACCCAAAAAGACCATGCACAACCGGGTCAAGTAAATACCAAATATAGTTACGGGCTTAGAAACTATTCCAACAGTCTCCCACTTGGATAAGTCTAGTAACTATATCTCACATATGACTTCAGAATCCGATTAGCAATCGTAGCTCTTATACTTCGCTGTCAACTCTGATCAACTTGTCCTTTAGATAAGGGATCGTATAATCCTCTATTCTGTATATCATGCTGACAATGCTTATTGTCCAGCAGTAGTTCCTTGATGTCCGATTTGTTTGACATAGAATTTAGTTGAACACATCAACTTCATTCTGACCGGGCCCGGCACATAAGTCAAACCAAATCATCAAGTGGCCAATATATCACTTTTATTCTCATAGAATAAAAGGAACAGATCAACTTCGACTCATATGCATCTATTATTTACTAATGGATCACACACAATAATGTGTTTTATGACATCAAGTTACTGATGCGTTTACACATTATCAATGTACAACCAACCAGCAAACAACAACCATATCTCTAAGTTTTAAGACTATATGATGTTATCGCTTTGCGATCACTTAAGATAAAACACCACTAAGTGATACAGCAAACTCTGGTTTAATCCAATGCTCAACTCATATTCATAAGCACTCATGAACTTTGCAGCAAACCTTTGCTATGTCTAAAACCTTTTAGGCAATCTACAAACAATTCATGACAGTCTTCATTCATATCTACTTCCAAAATATGACTGACTACGGACCTTTTGAATAATCATATCATTCAGGAAGTCAAAACATGCAAAATGGAAACAATAGATAAATAACCAACACAAGATAGTAGCTTTATTCATAAATAACACATTTTATTTATTCATCGAATGTCAAGTACAAACTATCTATTACACATTTCCTATCTAATCCAAACTTATATCATCCTTCAGCCCAATGCTCCTAGCGTGCTGCAAGTGTTTGACCCTACTCAGTCCCTTCGTAAGGGGATCTGCTGGGTTTTCCTCTGATGATACCCTCTTCACAACAAGTAGTCCCTCTTCTACCCGATGTCTGATGAAATGATATTTTTTATCAATATGTCGAGATATGCCATGATCTCTTGGTTCCTTGGTCAAGGCAACCGCTCCCTCATTATCACAGAAAATTTCCATCGGCTCTTTTATGGATGGCACAACTCCAAGGTCTCCAATGAAGTTCTTCAACCATATAGCCTCCTTTGACGCTTCGCTCGCTGCAATATACTCTGATTCGCACGTTGAATCAGCTACGGTCTCTTGCTTGGAACTTTTCCAAGTCACTGCTCCTCTATTTAGGGTAAAGACCCAGCCCGACTGCGATCGGAAGTTATCCGAGGTCCTTCATAGCGAAACATTTCCCAATCCAGGACTTGATGTAACGCCTGTGTTTCCGGGCTTGCCATTTGTAGCAATATAATAGTCTAGGTTAACCTTTGTAACCCGTTTTGAAATAATAAGATTGTATTATTTGAGTATTATGTATTTTGTGCTTAATTGCTTAATTATGTGGTTTGATTAATTAAGAATAAAAATAAGCGTCAAAATTTAAGTGTAAAATAAACTTAATATCTTTGATTTATGTTGTAGTAGTTGAAACGAGGTTTCCGAATATATATAGAACGCCCAAATCTAACTTCGTATGAGGAAGTTATGATTTATCGAAGTTCCGGCTTAGCGGTATACAGTCTGTTTTACTCGATTTGAGATCAAGCGGTTGTTAGCCGAAGCAATCTAAATGAGAATCGAAGATCTCATTGTTGGTATCGAAACGATAAAAAGTTAGGCGAGAACGGACGTCAAACGAAGAAGTTATGAATTTATAACGAAAGTTTCTGTCCCGGCCTATTAAAAATAATTAATAAAAATAAAGTCAGAATTAGCCGACGGAGTCTAAACGAAAGTCGTAGAGCGTGGTCTCACCTTTCCGTGGATATAAAGAACGTCGAAAACGGAGTTCGTATGAAGAAGTTATGAATTTCTGAAGTTTATTAATCATTTTGTATTTAAATTTAATTATAAATTCGGAGGTATTATCCGAAGACGAGTCATCGGTGTGATCCGGAGTACGCCCTGCATACAAGGGTACGCTACCGCGTACTCAGAATAGTGTCAACACTTCGGATGACGCATGCGCTTACGACTTCGGAGCAGTATGCCCCGCGTACTCCGAGGCTTCAGCCTCCTATAAATAGGATGCGAGGGTTCCGGGTATTTTTACCATTTTCCTCTCGTTTTTGTGTTGAAGCTCTGCGCGAAAACCCACGAAGCCATCCCAAAGCCCCGGTATCATACTCTAGTCCCGAAGCAAGATCCGAGATCCCGAAGATCCCGAGAAGTGTGGTTCCCGAGCCGAAGCTCTGCCCGCGAAAAGTTCGATTTTTGTGAAGATCTTCCAGATCTGCGGAGGATTACTACTTCCATAAGTCATAGTGCTGTCGGATCATCTTCTGATCAAGTGAGTGTGTAGTTATTTTCTTCTAATACAATAATATGAAGTATTTTATATGAAATATGTGTTATGTATATATATTTGGTTGTGTTACGTGTGAATGTGTATTCACTCTCTTCTATCTTATAGATCTGATTATTTCTCTATGAGATATGTGTTATGTGTGTGTGTGCCTCATCTGTTATGTGATATATGTGTTGATTAAAGCATGCTATACAGGTTTTTAAACTATGTATAAAAATGTATATTTTTATCTACTAATATGTTGGGTAGAACATGGGTAGATAGTCGGTGTGTAATAAACAGATAAGAGGCCTCGTTGTTGTTTGATTGAGTCATCTAGCGGAGTTTAGATGACGACCACTGGCTATTCTAGACAGTATTGTGGAAACATTAGCAGGTTCGCCTCCTGTAGGTGTTAATGAACTTGGGTGTTCATTCGCTGTACTCCATCCCCCTCATGGTTGCCTTATTTGAATTATATTGCTGAGGTACCCCCGAAGCATGTGTTGTCGCCCCGATGAAATATTCTTAGACTAGGTCCCTTATGTTAGTTGTTTTAGGGACATTAAAGTGAGAATAACGGGAATGGGTAATTGGGTTATTGTTGGTTGGTGAAAATTAAATATGATATTTATTGTGGGTTGAAAACCCTATATGCTCACCAGGCTCCCAAGCCTGACCCACTCAGTTTTAAATTGTATTACAGGAAGTGGCGGAAGGGCATGAGATGGATGAACCATCAAGTTGTTTTGTTTACAAGTTTGCATATGTTTATATTTGTTATATGACTTGTAATGTATTCGTTTATGCTTATTGGTCTGTATCGGAACATGACACCCCGAGTTTTGATTATAATGAAAATACATTTCTTTTATGAAATGCTTTGGTAAACATTGTTTTATCATGCTTTGTTTTTGGGAACAAATTCCGCAACTCTTTCAAATCAAAAGGATTTACTCTGAAAATATTTAAAAGCATAAATGAAAATCGGTCTTTTCTGGCCGAGATTTTGGGGATGTCACACTTGACCTCCTGCAAGGTCGGGACATTGTTTCCTATGAGTAGTATGTCGTCGACATACAATACGAGGAAGCTTACTATACTCCCACTGGCTTTGACATACACACAAGATTCATCTTCGCTTCGCAGAAAGCCAAACTCTTTAACCTTCTCGTCAAAACAAAGATTCCATCTGCGAGACGCTTGTTTCAATCCATAAATGGATTTATCAAGCTTGCATACTCTATTTGGATACTTCGCATCGATAAAACCCTCTGGCTGATTCATGTAGACATCCTCAGCCAACTTTCCATTAAGGAAAGCGGTTTTCACGTCCATCTACCATATTTCATAATCATGAAATGTAGCTATGGAAAGCATCACCCTAATAGACTTTATCTTCGCAACTGGTGAGAAGGTCTCATCATAGTCAACTCTGGGAGTTTGAGTAAAGCCCTTCGCAACCAATCGCGCTTTATAAGTATGCACTTTCCCATCCATGTTTGTCTTCTTCTTGAAGATCCACTTGCACCCGACTGTCTTATGACCCGGTACATTATCAACCAAATTCCAAACTTGGTTGTCGTACATGGACTGAATCTCGTTGTCCATCGCCTCTTTCCATTTTGCAGACTCTGGGACTGCCATGGCTTCCTTATAGCTGCTAGGTTCATCCAAATTTACTAGTGTACTATCACTAATAAATGTTTCCCCTTCAGTAGTAATATGAAAACCATAAAACTGGGATGGAACACTAGCCCTAGTGGAACGTCGAAGAGGTAAGGACTCGTCAACAGGTTCAATAGGAGTTTCCTCCTCAAGTTGAGTGCCAGTGTTAGAGGTTCCTTCATCACTTTGATCTTGAATCTCTTCAAGTTCAATTTGCCTCCCACTGTCTTCTTGGCTTATCAATTCCCTTTCTCGGAAAACTCCTCTTCTAGCAACGAAGACAACATTGTCACTCAGTCTATAGAAAAGGTAGCCAAAAGACTTCTGCGGATAGCCGATGAAATAACACTTCTCACTGGGAGGTTCTAGCTTTTCATGAGTCTCTCGTCTTACGAAAGCCTCGCAACCCCAAACCTTGATATGTGCCAACGAGGAAGCCTTCCCTGTCCACATCTCGTGAGGAGTCTTGGAAACCTTCTTGGTGGGAACTAAGTTAAGTATGTGGGCGGCAGTCTCTAAGGTATACCCCCAAACTGCTATTGGTAACGAAGTCCGACTCATCATAGAACGAATCATGTCCAACAAGGTCCGATTACGTCTCTCAGCCACACCATTCAATTGTGGCGTCCTCGGAGGCGTCAATTGCGAAACGATTCCGCATTCTTTTAGATAGTTGTGAAACTCAAGACTTAGGTACTCTCCTCCTTGGTCTGACCGAAGCATCTTGATTTTCCTGCCCAGCTGATTCTCCACTTCATTCTTAAACTCTTTGAACTTTTCAAAAGTTTCCGACTTTTGCTTGATTAAGTAGATATATCCATATCTGCTATAATCATCTGTAAAAGTCACGTAGAAGCGGAAAGCATCCCTTGTGGTGGATCTAAAGGGCCCGCATACATCGGTGTGTAGGAGATCCAATAAACCCTCACCCTTTTCACAAGTGCCAGTAAAGGGTGACTTGGTTATCTTCCCAAGTAAACAAGACTCACACGTGTCATTGTCCCTAAGGTCGAATAACTCCAACACTCCATCCTTTTGGAGTTTGGCTATGCGTTTCTTGTTGACATGGCCAAGGCGACAATGCCACAAGCATGCTTTGTCTATACTAGTAGACGAATCAATATTTAAAACATTATTTCCTAAATTATCAACAATCATCACAGATTCATAAATCCCATTACAAGGTAATGCATTGAAATAAAAGACACCATTCAAATAAACATTAATAGAACCATTACTATTATCAAAAGAATATCTGAAACCTTGTCTAAACAACCCATGAAAAGAAATAATGTTTCTTGCCATATCTGGCGAATAACAACAATTCTCTAAATCTATCCCTAACCCATTACTTAACATTAAAGAATAAACACCGACTTTGGTCACAGACGACGATCTTCTGTTTCCCATAATCAGGTTCATCTTCCCATGTTCCATCTCCCTACTTCTTTTTAGGCCTTGCACATCAGAACAAATGTGGTAACCACACCCTGTATCAAGAACCCATGAAGTAGCAAATGACGAGTTATTAGATTTAATAGAATACATATGCAAAGGTGGGCTTGATCTTCCCATCTCTTATGTCTTGCAGATATTGTGGGCAGCTTCGCTTCCAGTGGCCCTTTTGGTGGCAATAGAAGCACTCTGCTTCTTTTGGATCGGAAGAGGGTTTAGCAGGGCCAACTTTGGTCCCACTTGAGGACGAACCATCACGGGGTTTCCCCTTATCGTGGCTCTTACATGGAGCCTTCTTCTTTTTGCCCTTTCCTTGACCTATTGCCATCACAGGAGCGGCCACAGCAAGGGACGGTGCAACGGATTTGTCTTTGAGGTTTCTCTCTGCAGTCCTCAAGAGTCCTTGGAGCTTGCTCAAGGAGACCTCCTCTTTATTCATATGGTAGGTCATCCTAAACTGATTGTAGCAGGAGGGAAAGGAGTGGAGGATTATGTCGATAGCCAAATCCTCATCAAACTTAACATTAAGTTTGAGAAGACGATCAACATACCTCTGCATTTTCTGCAAATGAGAGGTTAGAGATTCTCCACTCCCCATCTTAGCGGTGATCATGTTAGTAATGATCTCATAGCGCTCTTGCCTCGCGCTCTGGTGATACCTGTCCAGCAAATCCTGATGCATTTCATATGGATACATGTCCTCATAGGACTTTTGGAGTTCGAGGTTCATGGTGGCCAGCATGATGCAGTGAACTTTTGTGGCATCACGCTCATGGGCCTCTAAGGCGGCCAACTCTTCAGGAGTAGCAATATCTGGGATGATCTTCTCAAGCTTTTCATCGAGGACATATTCTTTGTCCTCATAGCGTGTGATCATGCGAATATACCTCATCCACTCGTTGAAGTTTGAACCATCAAATGTCACTTTATGATACAAGTTCATCAACGAGAATGACCCAGAAGCGTTGTTGTTGTTGTTGTTGTTTGCAGACATCTGAAAAAGAAGGGAACAAAGTTTGATTAGAAATGAATCCCTAATTAAACACCTAAATGAGAAATTAGGGCTAGGATCCAACAACATTATTTACAACTTAGAAAGGGATGTTGTACTCTAAAAGTAAATAATTTGAAGGTAAGTGAATGACGATTCACTAATTCTCACCATGAAAAACGAAAAAGCAATTTAGGTTTTAAATGTATTGAAAACTCATAGATCTTTGAGATTCATTGAACTTTTCAATGGCATGTTTAAATCTCGATATGTATTTCAAATTTGCGACTGGGATGCCGAGGATCGCAAACAAATTTGTGAATAACCATGCGAATCAACGTGGTGCACTCAATGTCTTTATCACCTAATCAATGTGCCGGTAAACCACACACGCTCCATTGATCTATGACAAACATCGAGTCACCCTTCACTACCAATGTCATCCCCAAATTGATGTGCTGGTTAACCACACGCGCTCCATCAACGTTTGACAAGGGTACGAAGTTTAATTCCATGGATTAGCATCATTTTCACATTTTACCCTAAAGTAACTAGGAATGGGAATTTGTAAAACATGTAGTTACTTTATAATTAACATTATACTTTTAATGAGGAGAGGGTTGCCCTATCCTACCCGTTCGGCTAACGACCCTCCACCAGTCAAGCAAGCAGTAGGTGTGAGTGTACACCCATTAAGCGCCATTTTATAGGCAGCAACCTTATAACCACCTTATAGACCGACTTTGTGAATGAGGCCTACTAACGGTAAGACTAGCATTTTAAGTTATACACACACACACACACACACACACATATATATATATATATATATATATATATATATATATATATTAATTAATTAAACTTGTAATAATATATAATAGTATAGGGTTGAATTTTAAACTTGTAAAATTCTAAGGGTTTGAAATTTAAATTACTCAAAATTAAACTTTTAATCATAAATTCAAATTTCAAAACTTGAGGGCAAGTATTGAACTTTTCAAAACACAAGGGATCAAATAACAAATAATTCAAATTAACCAATTAATTTCATAATTATCTATATTTGACCTAATTTTAATTTTAGTCATTAGATAATTACCAAATAATTTTAAATAATCCATATTTATCACATAAATAACTAATATTGAAAGATTTGAAATTATCTATTGTTTTGGTAAGGATAAACACTTAATTAAGATAAAATTCAGATTTTAACTTCATAAAACAATTTAAGCATCAAATCCAAGTCAAAACAGCAGCTAAAACCCGAAATACCCTCTACCTGACGAACTGACTCGCCGAGTCAGACCTGGACTCGCCGAGTAGGGGCCAACTTGCCGAGTCCAAATACTGACTCGCCGAGTTGAGTTGGGCAGGGGCCAAAAAACTCGATTTTCAGCAAATAAGGCAGTTAAGCATCACATACAACTAAAACCAATCAAAGCTCTGATACCACTGATGGGTTTTATGCATAAGAAACATTCCTATGTGCTCATACAAACCCTAATGCTTGGATCTAGGTTTCACTATTGAACATGCTTTGATTCCAAGACTTACAAACCCTAATCTAGCATATAAACAACAAAAATAACATATAGAATCAGATCTAGATGTTTACCTCTTCAATTGTTGGCTTAGATCTTCTCTTTCTTCTTCTCTTGAGCTTAGAGTCACAAATGCAACTCCTCTAATGGTTCACAAACCCCACAAGTAAGAAGGCAATATGAGAGAGGGAGAGAGAGGCTATAAATAGGCCTAGTTATCTCTTAGAATCAAGTGGTAGCCGAATTCAATGCCCTAGGGGTCATATTTATACTTACAGGTTAGTAGGGTTTCAGTTTAAACCCTAATGGACAGCTTAGCCACCAAGCAGCCCATGGAACCTTCTGAATAAGGCCTTGGATGAAAATATGATGGTTACCCATCATAATTTCGTTCCCCCTTAAGCCCATTAGGTTTCCTTAACCCAAAACTCAACTATCATACATTTGACAGTTTATACCCCTTTATTCAATTAATCTATTTTGATCACCAAATTAATTCCTAATTAATTTATGACCAATACTAATTAAATAAATATGATTTCTCCTTTAATATATTATTCTTATAATATATTAATAAATCATAATACTCTCTCTTTCTCCTTAAATTACCTTGTCAAGTTGCTTTGGAGAAGGCAACCCAAAAGGACCATGCACAACCGGGTCAAGTACATACCAAATATAGTTACGGGCTTAGACACTATTCCAACGTCTTTGCACATAATCATATAAAGCATTCAATTATGAATTATCTAAATACATCATATCTATGTGTAAGATGAAAGTTTTGGATTAGGTGTCTAAGTTCATAACTAATCCTGGAATGTACTTGACTCGATTAGCATGGTCCATTTGGGTTGCATGGCATCATGCATTTGGATAGACTAAAATAAGAGAAATAACACTTAAGGTTTATTAATATATTATAAGTTCTAATATATTAATAATATTATTTAATTAGTATTGATCAAAGAATTAATTTGGAATTAATTAAGTGATCAAAAAGAGACAAATTAAATATATGAGGTTGATTGTGTAAATCCTCTATTCTTGTATAGAGGGCTAATGATCCATGGTTTGTATGGATTGGGTTAAAACCCATAAGGTTCTCCATGGAGGTTACAAACCCATGGATCATGGAATATGGAAAGCCATGGCAATTAGGGTTTACATGGTGTAACCGTACATGTGCCACAACTATATAAAGACCCCCAGACTAGCAAAAATCGGACTTGTATAAGCCAGAAAGAGGGCTAGCTGATTTTAAGGTGTTGGTGAACTTCTCTCAAGGTTATTCCAAGTGTTGTGTTGTGTGAGACATTTGAGGCATCACACTTGAGGTGCTAGGCTCACAAGGTTCTCAAGGAATCCAAACAACAAAAAGGTATGTTCTTCTTCTAGCATTTATGATTAAATGTTCCCCATGCTATGCTAGATAGGTTAAGAACCTTGAAAAACAATTTTGCATGTATCATAGTAAAACATAGATCCAAGGTTTCTAGGGTTGAATGTACACCTTAGGAGTGTTAGAATGCTCAAAACTCTTTAGTGGTATCAGAGCCTAGGCTTGTTTATTTGATACTTTATGCAATCTTGTTGAAAAAACTCAGTTTTCTGCATTCTGCAGCAAGAACTCGCCGAGTCCATGAGTTAATTCATCCTACTCGTCGAGTAGGAGCCCCAGAATGCAGATTTTCAAGTTTTGCTGCTATAAATGGACTAGAAACATTACCCTAAACTGTTTTGGTTCTATAAAACTTGTTTTAGATGGTGTAATGGTTATGCTAATCCATTTTCAATAGTTATTATCAAAATTTCAAGTTTTATATGGTTTATTTATGATTCTTGAAATTGTTGATATGCATGTTCATGAACCTATGAGTTTAGAAGATCATAGGAATTATTTGTAACTTGCTTGTTAGTTTAATTCTTGATCATTATGTATTTTAATGGAATCCATATTTGTCCTCAAGTTATGGATTACCAAAAGTCACTCTTTTAAAGTCCATTATGAAACACATAGGTTACATAAAATGAAAAGTCTCTCATTTTAAAAAAACCATTTAAATCATAAGTTATGAAAGATGAAAAGTTTTGAAAGTTACAAAACTTGCCCTCAAGTTTTGGAACATGTAAAGTCACCTTAAAAACTTTAGTTCTAACCCTTAGAATTATAAAAGTTAAAATTCAACCGTTATACTTTATAATATTATAATTTAATAATAATTATATATGTATAAGAATAAGTCTTTTTACCGTTAGTAGGCCTTATTCACAAAGTCGGTCTATAAAGGGGGTATAAGGTTGTTGCCTATAAAATGGCAGCTTAATGGGTGTCCACTCTCACTCACCGTTTCCTTGACTGGTGAAGGGTCGTTAGTCGAACGGGTGAATAAGGTGCTAACCCATGGAATTACACTTTGTACTTTGATTAAGCCGTTAGTGGAGCGTGTGTGGTTAACCGACACACTAACCTGGACTTAACAAGGTAGGCAAAGGGTGGCTAAAGGTTTATCATAGGTCGGTGGAGCGCGTGTGGTTAACCGACACATCGATTGAGTGATAAACATTAAGAGCACCAAGTAATTTGCATGGTTACTTCACACCTTTTTTGTGATCCTCGGCATCCCAGTCAAAAAACCTGAAGGGCACACTCGAGATTGAAACATGCCATTGAAAAGTTTAATGAATCTCAAAGAATCTAGGAGTTTCAAAACCAATTAAAACCTAAAAATTTATTTCGTTTTTTGTGGTGGAAATTGGTGAATCGTCATTCACCTACCTTCAAATATTTTATAGCTTGGATTATGGCATCCCTCTTCTAAGTTATAAAATATTGTGTTGGGTCCTAGCCTTAATATTACATTTGGGTGTTTTATTAAGGACTATCTTTATATCTAATCTATACTTGTCCTTCTTTCTTTTCAGATGTCTTCAAACAATGATGCTTCTGGATCGAACCCTAACGGCTCTTTCTCTCTCATGAACCTTTGTGGAAGACTCATCTTTGATGGATCCAACTTATGGATTGGATCAGAAACATCAGGATGGCCACTCAATATGAGGACAAGGAATATGTCCTCGACAAGGAGACTAAGGAACTAGAGTCGTCTGCTACTCCTGAGGAGATTGCTGAATATCAGGCACATGAGAGAGATGCTACCAAAGTGGCATGTATCATGTTGTCCACCATGATAGCAGAGCTCCAAAATTCCTATGAGGACTACTACCCTTTTGAGATGCACCAGGACTTGATGGACCACTACCATCATAGTGCTCATCAAGAGCGGTATGAAATAATCTCCTCCATGATAACAACCTGAATGAAGGATGGTGAACCCATCACGGGCCACATGTAGAAAATGAAAAGGTATGTGGACCGTTTGCTGAAGCTAAATGTGAACTTCCCTGAGGAGTTGGCAATTGACATCATTTTGCACTCCTTACCTTCGTGTTATGATCAATTCTGAATGACATACCACATGAACAAGGAGGAAGTTACACTTAGAAAACTTCAAGGACTCTTGAAGACCTCAGAAACTGGTATTAAGAGTAAATCGGTTGTTACCACTCCTACTCCTACCGCCGCCCCTGTCTTGGCAATCGGCCAAGGCAAAGGAAAGAAGAGGAATAGCCCTTCGAAGGGTACCAAGGGAAAGACCCTTGATGGCTCCTCTTCAATTGGAACCAAGAAAGGTTTTGTCACTCGTTCTGCCAACCCTAAAGAGGCTAAATGCTTCTATTTCCATGAAAAGTCGCACTGGAAGCGAAACTGCCCAAAGTACCAACAAGATGTGAAGGATGGGAAAGTGAAACCCAACCATGCAGGTATATACACTATATTGTCTAATAATTCAACCCCATCTAATTCTTCAGTCCTTGATACAGGTTGTGGTATTCACATATGTACTGATTTGCAGGGACTAAGAAGAAGTGAGAATGTAGAGCATGGGAAGATAAACTTGATCATGGGGAATAGGAAAGCTTCATCTATCACCAAGATTGGGGTTTATTATTTGTTGCTAAGTATTGGATTAGTGTTAGATTTGAATAAGTGTTGTTACTCGTCTGAAATGGTGAGAAATATTATTTCCTTTCATGGTTTGTACAAACAAGGTTTTACCTTTTCGTTTAATAATGAAAGTGGTTGTATTAATGCTTTCTTTAATAATGTTATTTATTTTAAAGCATTACCTTGTGATGGTGTGTATGATACTGTGTCGGTTGTAGATAACCTAGGAAATAATGTGTTGTGTATCGATTCTTCCACTAGTTTTGATAAAGCATCATTATGGCATTGTCGTCTTGGACATGTATGCAAGAAACGCATAGGCCAACTCCAAAAGGATGGAGTCTTGGAGTCATTTGACCTAAAGTCAGATGATAGTTGTGAATCTTGTTTGCTTGGGAAAATAACAAAGTCACCCTTCACTGGTTCTTGTGCTAAGGGTGAGTGTGTGTTGGATCTCATACATACTGATGTGTGTGGACCCTTCAGAACTGCCACAAGGGATGCTAACTGCTTCTATGTGACTTTTACTAATGATTTTAGTAGATATGGATATGTATACTTAATCAAGCATAAGTCAGAGACCTTTGAAAGATTCAAAGAATTTAAACAGGAAGTGGAGAATCAGTTGGACAGGAACATTAAGATGCATCGATCCGATCGATATGGTGAGTATCTTAGTATAGAGTTCCTTGACTATCTTAAGGAATGTGGGATTATCTCACAATTGACACCTCCCAGGACACCACAGCTTGATGGTGTGGCTGAGAGGCGCAATCGAACCTTGTTGGATATGGTTCATTCCATGATGAGTCAAGCTTCGCTACCAATATCTTTTTGGGGGTATGCCTTCGAGATTGCCGCCCATATCCTTAATCTAGTCCCTACCAAAAAGGTTGTCAAAACACCTCATGAGATTTGGACCGGAAAAGTTCTCAATCTGGACCACATCAAGCTTTGGGGTTGCGAGGCTTTCGTGAGGTACGAGACTCACGATAAGCTCGAACCTCGAAGTGAGAAGTGTATTTTCATCAGCTACCCATAGAGATCCTTTGGTTACCTCTTCTATAAACTCAGTGATAATGTGGTCTTTGTAGCTAGGAAAGGAGTCTTTCGCGAGAGAGAATTCATGAGCCAAGGAAACCATGGGAGGAAAATTGACCTTGAAGAAATTCAAGAGTCAAGTGGTGAAGGAACCTCAAACCCTAGCAATCAACCTGAGGAGGAAACTCTTGTTGATCTGACAGAAGAGTTTGTACCTCTGTGGCGTTCCACGAGAGTTAGGAATGCACTTGAGCATTACTATGGTTTCCATATTACTGCAGAAGGTGATACACTTATCAGTGATAGCACACTGGTAAGTCTAGATGAACCTAATAGTTACACGGAAGCCATGGCAGGCCCTGAGGCTGCTAAATGGAAAGAGGTTATGGACAGCGAGATACAATCCATGTATGAAAATCAAGTTTGGAACTTGGTTGACAGTGTACCAGGTCGTAAGACAGTCGGGTGCAAATGGATCTTCAAGAAGAAGACCGATATGGATGGTAATGTACACACTTATAAGGCGCGACTGGTTGCAAAGGGCTTTTCTCAAACTCTAGGAGTTGATTATGATGAGACCTTTTCACCAGTAGCGAAGATTAAGTCTATTAGGGTTATGTTAGCCATTACTGCATTTCATGATTATGAAATATGACAAATGGATGTCAAAACCGCTTTCCTTAATGGAAAGTTGGCTGAGGATGTTTATATGAGTCAGCCAGAGGGTTTTGTCAGTACAGAGTACCCCAATAGGGTGTGTAAGCTTGAGAAATCCATGTATGGATTAAAGCAAGCACCTCGCAGATGGAATCTTTGCTTCGATGAGAAAGTCAAGGAATTTGGATTTTCGAGAAGTGAAGATGAATCTTGTGTAAATGTCAATGCTAGTGGGAGTATAGTTAGCTTTTTGGCACTATATGTGGATGACATACTACTCATAGGAAATGACATCCCAACTCTGCAAGAAGTGAAGTCCTAGCTTGGGAAGTGTTTCGCTATGAAGGACCTTGAAGAAGCTGCCTATATCCTAGGGATAAGGATTTTGAGAGACATGAGTAAAAGACTAATTGGACTTAGTCAGAGTACCTACTTGCAGAAGGTGTTGAATAGATTCAGCATGCAGAATTCCAAGAAAGGAGAGTTACCGATCTAGAGTAACGCCAGACTGAGTATGACTCAGATTCCGAGTACAGAGGTTGAGATAGCAGAGATGAGTCGAGTACCATATGCTTCCGTTGTAGGCTCGATCCTGTATGCTATGACTTGTACTCGTCCTGATGTGGCCTTTGCATTGAGCATGGTCAGCAGATATCATGGGAACCCTGGCAAGGCTCACTGGACTGCGGTAAAGAACATTCTCAAGTACCTATGGAGGACTAAGGGTTGGGTCCTTACCCTCGGTGGGAGTGATGACTTGACAGTATTAGGGTATAGTGATGCTAGCTTTCAGACTGATAGGGATAATTTCCACTCTCAGTCAGGCTGGGTCTTTACCCTAAATGGAGGAGCAATTTCTTGGAAAAGCTCCAAGCAGGAGAAAATAGCTAATTCAACTTGCGAATAGAAGAAGGACTCCTCGTGGCAAAGAGGTTATCATCGGATAAGAACCCAACAGATCCCCTCACGAAGGGACTGGGTAGGGTTAAGCATCTCCTACATGCGAGGCACATAGGGTTGAAGAATGATATTAGTTTTAGTAGTTAGATAGCTTTGAAATGTGTAAAGTGTAATTGACATATGATGATGAATAAAAGTTGTGTTTATTTATGAGTAAAGTGTTGCTATCTTTTGTCAATTTTACTATCATTTCATTTTGCATGTTTTGACTTCCAGAATATTTATGTTATGGTATTTCATATTATTCAAACTCTCCACAGTCGGTCATATGTTGGAAGTAGATATAAATCAAGATTTTCGTGAGTTGGCTTGTAGATGTCTAAGTTGTTGGACAAAGCAAAGTGTTGCTACAACACTCATGAGTGCTCATAAGTTCTAAGTATTGGATTCAACCCATGCTCACTGGTATCACTTCATGGAATTTATCTCGAGTGATCGTGAGACGGTAATATCATATAAGTCTTCAAACCTAGAGATATGACTTGTTGCATATGAGTTGGTTATACATTGATTGTACAAAAACGCATTGGTAACTCGATGTTATAAAATGTGCCTTTGTGTATGATTCAACAAGTAGTAGAACAAGCATATGAGTCGAAGTTTATCTGTTTCTTCTTGGATTAGAAGCGATATCTAGGCCCCTCGATGATTTTGCGTTGACCCATGTACCAGGCCTGGTCCGAACTAAGTTGATGTGTTCAGTTAAGTTCTATGTCAAACAAATCGGAAATTGGTAAACAAACTGCTGGACAATAAGTAAGACATTGTTTCATGTATTTGTCCGGCTGATATCTAGAACAGAGGATTATTTGATCACTTATCTTAAATGGCGTGCCATCATCATCTCAGTTCTGCGAGACCTTGAAAGAGCTACGATTGTTGATCGGTTCCTGAAGTCATTCTTGTAGTTATATTTATTAGACTTATCCAAGTGGGAGACTGTTGGATTAAGTGTCTAAGTTCATAACTATTTCTGAAATGTACTTGACCCGATTAGCATGGTTCATTTGGGTTGCATGGCATTGCAACATTTGGATAGACTAAATGAGAGAAACAACACTTAAGGATTATTAATATATTATAAGTGTTGGATTAGTGTCTAAGTCCATAACTATTTTGGTATGTACTTGACCCGATGGTGCATGGTCCTTTTGGGTTGCCTTCACCAAAGCAACTTGATAGGATGAATTATGGAGATAGAGGATTAATTATGATTTATTAACATATTATGAGAATAATATATTAAAGGAGAAATCATATTGTTTAATTAAGATTAGTCAATAATTAATTAAGAATTAATTTTGTGGCTAAAAGAGATTAATTAAACTTAAGGGACTAGAACTATCAATTGTATGATAGTTGAATATTGGGCTAATGACTCCATATTAGAGGGATGGACGAATTGTATGAGGAAACCCATTAGAAATCGTCCAATGCCTCTAAGGAGGTAGTCCATGGGTTGCTTAGGGCCTAAGCAATCAAATTAGGGTTTCCTTGTTAGATAACCCTAATAGTCTCACTATTTAAGGACCCCTAGAGCACCAAAAACGTGGCCAAGAGTTTCCTTAGGGTTTCTACACGTTTTTGGGTGCCTCCTCTCTTATCATTCTTCATCCTCTTGCTCTTGGTGTTTGTGAGCCATTAGAGGAGTGACACTTGTGACTCTAAGCTTTCTAAAGCCATTACAAGGAGGATTTAAGATTGTTATTGGTACATAACAATCAAGGTAAGATCTAAACCCCATTCTTATGTTAATATGATTAATTGTATGCTAGAAATAGGTTTTATAGCTTTGGATATTCAATTGCATGTTCATTAGACAAAGTAGATCCAAAAGCTATTAGGGTTTGCATGTACACCATAGGAATGATGTTTTGCTCATAACCCATCAATGGTATCAGAGCCATGGCTATTTGTTTGATGTATTTGATGCTATTGTGAATTATCCTTGCTTAAAGATCGAAATTTAGGGTTTCTGGGGGCTGAACTCGCCGAGTCCATGCCTGACTCGACGAGTCAGCTGGTCAGAAAGAGGGTAAATCAGGATTTTGTGCTCTTTTGGCTGTGGGATAGTTACCAAAACGTTTTTTATTGATATAAATCAGATTTTTATGATATTGGGTGATTATCTTTGCCAAAATTAAAGATAAATTCATATTAGTTAGATAATTATTTCCTTATATGATTAGATTTAATTATTTGAATTATTTGGATAATTATCTTGCAAGAATTTGGACTAGGTCAAATTAGATAACCACCAATTAATTGTTAATTGCTTTATTTGAATTTTGTGATCTAGAATATTCTTGATAAAGTTTGGAAAAGTTTCAAATTAACCCCTTTAGGTTTTATAGTTTAAATTTGAACTTAAAAGTTTTGTTTTTGAAATTTAAATAAGTTAAACCCTAATGTTTTTAAATGTTTCAAAACTTGCCCTCAAGTTTTGGAATTTAAAAGTTGATTAAAAGTTTAATTTAGAAATGTTAAAGTCTAAAACCCTAGTATTGTTTTGAAAAGTTCAAATCACACCCTTATGGTTTTATTAATTAATTAAAATGTATAATTAAAAGAGATTTAATAAACCCATAAAGTTTTGGTTTACATTAAAAGTATAATTTATTAAATTAGAACACCTAGTATTTTAAAAGTATAAAATACACCCTATACTATATATAACATTAAAAGTCTAGTATTATATATGTATGAGTAAACAGTCAGTCTTACCGTTCGTAGGCCTCATTCACGAAGCTAGTCTATAAGGGGTGTTTAAGGAAATTTCCTATAAAATGGCGATTGAATGGGTATCCACTCTTACCCACTGCACTCTTGACTAGTGGAGGGTCGTTAGCCGAACGGGTAGGATAGGACAGAAACCTTCCATTATAAGTATAATGAAGTACAAAAGTAACTAAATGCTTTTACAAAATTCCCAATCTTAGTTACTTTAGGCAAAAGTGAATTGATGCAATTCCATGAAATTACACTTTGTGCCCTTGCGAAGACGTTAGTGGAGCGTGTGTGGTTAACCGGCACACTAAATGGTTCTAAGCAAAGGTAGCAAAGGGTGACTCATTGTTTTTCATAGTTCAGTGGAGCGTGTGTGGTTAACCGACACATCAAATAGGTGACTGTAACATTGGGGGCACCATGTAAGTTTGCATGGTTATTCACACCCTGTTTTGTGATCCTCGGCATCCCAGTCAAAAATCGAGGGGCATATCAAGATTTAAACATGCCATTGAAAAGTTCAATGAATCTCAAAAGATCTAGGAATTTTCAATAGATCTAAAACTTAAATTTCTTTTTCGTTTTTTTATGGTGGAAATTGGTAAATCGTCATTTACCTACCTTCAAATATTCTGCAACTAGATTACGGCATCCCTCTTCTAGGTTGTAGAGTATTGTGTTGGATCCTAGCCTCGATATTTCATTTGGGTGTCACATCGAGGATTCTAATCAACTTAACTTGAATTTTCTCCCGTTTTGTAGATGTCAAAGTACGACAACTATGGTCTTCCCAAATCCCGTGGAACAAGCTTTCCACATGAAGATGATATTCCACAATTCAATCGAGGAACAAGAGATCATGCTTCATGTAGCACCTGGTTCCTGGTACGTAAGATATATCTGAGTATTTTGTATTTTTGGCCGTGGACTCGGCGAGTTGGAGGACCGACTCGCTGAGTAGAGATGAGACTTGGGGCGCGGTTAAGTTGGCGACTCGCCGAGTCCACGCTGTCTGATGAAACCCTAATTTCCAAGGGTTTGCACCCTATTTAAACGACCATTTTCGCCCCAACTCCGCCCCATTCACCCTCAGAAGCTCTCCATACGTTCTAGCTCTTGTTCTTGTGAGTTTGAGGCTTTTTAGTGTGTTTTCTTGAAGAATTTGAGAAGGAAGTGGAGTAGATCAAGAGGAAGGGAAGGAAGCCAAGCATCTTCGTGTTCTCTCAGTAGTTTCTTGGAGGTACAACTCGTTTTCCCTCTGTTTCTATGCTTATTACTCCATTAAAGACCTCCTTGAACCATGTCCCAAGCTTGGTTGTGCATTGTTGGTTGATTCAAGTTGCTAGCCTTTAGATCTAGACCCTATTCAGTCCCTGGAGCTTGGATCTACTGCCTTTATGGAATCATATTGCACACAAGCCCTAGATCTACCCCTTTTGTTGCACTTTAAGCCTTAGAACCTTTATTGGTGGTGATCTACACGTAAAGTTGGAAACTTTACGTGTAAACCAGGCCCTAGGAGCCCAGATCTGTGGATAACATAAGCTGGATCCAAGCAAAATCGACCATTTAGAGACTGCATGGTAGCGACTCGGCGAGTCGTTCGTCTGACTCGGCGAGTCTGCTCGCGAGTCTCCGAGTTTGTCTCCTTTTCGTTGTGTCGAGTAGAGTAGTGAGTCACGGGGTGTGACTCAGTGAGTTGGAAATCGAACTCATCCATGAAGGGACTTGGCGAGTCATTGCCCTGACTCGGCGAGTTCAAGGCAACCTCCTTAGATCAAGATCAGACTCGGCAAGTTGTTCATACAACTCGGCGAGTCGTAGCATAAGTGTTCATCGGATGAAGATGAACTCGCCGAGTTGTTCATACAACTTGGCGAGTAGGATGAAGGAATTGAACATCAGCTTGGAAGGAGAACTCGTCGAGTCAATGCCTAACTCGATGAGTAGAAACAGAATCCAGGCCAGCCGAGGATTATTGACACTACACCGCAGGGTGTGGGTGCCATATCACGGAGGCGTGCGCCAGACCTTGATGGAGGAGGCGCATAAGTCCCGATTCTCTATTCATCCCAGGGCAACAAAGATGTATAGGGATCTTCGTCTAGATTATTGGTGGCCCTGCATGAAGCGGGATGTGGCATGGTACATCGAGCGGTGCTTGACCTGCAGGAAGGTCAAGGCCGAACACCAGAGACCGCATGGGAAGATGCAGCCATTGGGCATCCCGTTGTGGAAATGGGAAGATATCACGATGGATTTTATCATGAAGCTTCCCAGGACCGCGCGTGGAGTAGATTCGATTTGGGTCATCGTGGATCGATTGACCAAGAGTGCTCACTTTATCCCGATTCAGGAGAGTATATCGGCCGAGAAATTGGCCGACATCTATATCAGGGAGATCGTGGCGCGGCATGGGGTGCCAGTATCGGTTATCTCGGACAGGGATGTGCGTTTTACTTCCAGGTTTTGGAAGAGATTTCATGACGAGTTGGGCACTCGTTTGCATTTTAGCACCGCCTTCCACCCACAGACGGATGGTCAGAGCGAGCAGACCATCCATACTTTGGAGGATATGTTGCGGGCATGTGTGTTAGATTTCGGTGGTAGCTGGGATACCTATCTTCCCTTGGCCGAGTTCTCATACAATAACAGCTACCACGCGAGTATTGACCGTCCCCCATTTGAGATGTTGTACGGTCGGAGGTGAAAGACCCCGATATGCTGGGGTGAAGTTGGCCAGAGGGTCATGGGGAGCACCAAGGTAGTGCTCAAGACGACCGAGAGGATCCAGCAGGTTTGGAGCAGGCTTCAGACTGCTCAGAGTCGGCAGAAAAGTTACGCCGACAAGCGTCGATCCGACTTGGAGTTCCAAGTCGGGGATATGGTTCTCCTGAAGGTGTCGCCTTGGAAAGGCGTCATTCGATTCAGGAAGCGGGGCAAGTTAGTCCTGAGATTTATCGAACCGTTCAGGGTTGTAGCCCGGGTGGGCAAGGTGGCGTATAGGCTGGATCTGCCAGTCAAGCTCAGCCAAATCCACAACATTTTCCATGTTTCTCAGCTGCGCAAGTGCTTAGTGGACGATTTAGCAGTAGTGCTGTTGGAGGATATTCAGGTTGATGACAGCCTGAATTACATTGAGCGCCTAGTCGCAATCCTCGACAGGAAGTCGAAGGATTTGAGGAACAAGAGGGTGGAGCTAGTGAAGGTGCAATGGCAGCACCGCAAGGGTTCGGAGTGGACTTGGGAGCCGGTGGAAGAGAAGATGGAGCATTACCCCGAGCTATTTCAGGATCGAGCACCAGACTTCGAGGGCGAAGTCTAAAATAAGTGGGGGAGATTTGTAGCACCTGGTTCCTAGTACGTAAGATATATCTGAGTATTTTGTATTTTTGGCCGTGCACTCGGTGAGTTGGAGGCTCGACTCGCCTAGTAGAGACGAGACTTGGGGCGCAGTTAAGTTGGCGACTCGGCGAGTCCATATTATGGACTCGGCGAGTCCGCACTGTCTGATGAAACCCTAATTTCCAAGGGTTTGCACCCTATTTAAACGACCATTTGCGCCCCAACTCCGCCCCATTCACCCTCAGAAGCTCTCCATACGTTCTAGCTCTTGTTCTTGTGAGTTTGAGGCTTTTTAGTGTGTTTTCTTGAAGAATTTGAGAAGGAAGTGGAGTAGATCAAGAGGAAGGGAAGGAAGCCAAGCATCTTCGTGTTCTCTCAGTAGTTTCTTGGAGGTACAACTCGTTTTCCCTCTGTTTCTATGCTTATTACTCCATTAAAGACCTCCTTGAACCATGTCCCAAGCTTGGTTGTGCATTGTTGGTTGATTCAAGTTGCTAGCCTTTAGATCTAGACCCTATTCAGTCCCTGGAGCTTGGATCTACTGCCTTTATGGAATCATATTGCACACAAGCCCTAGATCTACCCCTTTTATTGCACTTTAAGCCTTAGAAACTTTATTGGTGGTGATCTACACGTAAAGTTGGAAACTTTATGTGTAAACCAGGCCCTAGGAGCCCAGATAGTGGATAGCATAAGCTGGATCCAAGCAAAATCGACCATTTAGAGACTACATGGTAGCGACTCGGCGAGTCGTTCGTCTGACTCGGCGAGTCTGCTCGTGAGTCTCCGAGTTTGTCCCCTTTTCGTTGTGTCGAGTAGAGTAGTGAGTCACGGGGTGTGACTCAGTGAGTTGGAAGCAGAACTCATCCATGAAGGGACTCGGCGAGTCATTGCCCTGACTCGGCAAGTTCAAGGCAATCTCCTTAGATCAAGATCAGACTCGGCGAGTTGTTCATACAACTCAGCGAGTCGCAGCATAAGTGTTCATCGGATGAAGATGAACTCGCCAAGTTGTTCATACAACTCGGCGAGTAGGATGAAGGACTTGAACATCAGCTTGGAAGGAGAACTCGTCGAGTCAATGCCTAACTCGACGAGTAGAAACGGAATCCAGGCCAGTCGATTGGACAAGGACTCGGCGAGTTGGCGAGCCAACTCGGCGAGTCGGGTCAACTGAAAGTTGACTCTGACTTTGACTTAGGGCATGATCAGGGGTAAAATGGTCATTTTACCCAAAGGTCAGTTAGCAGTGTTTGATTGAGTACATTGTGGGAATTGCAGTCGGAGGATTTCCGGAGCAGCAGTAGACAGTCAGTTCCCGATCTGATCAGCAGGTACTTCGAGGTGAGTTACCTGCCAGTAGCAGTGGGTCTACGGCCACAATGCCGACCCACCAATAGGAGTCGTATGATTAGAAGATTGTCTTTGTGATATCATCTAGGTTGATACTACCTGATATGTTATATGCTAGCATGATATGTTATATAAATAAAGATCGGTTGTCAGGACCGTAGGGTAGTGCAGACACCCCAGAAATGTCTGACAGTACGTGATGATATGTTTGTATGCTGGCTTGTTATGTTATATGTGATAGAGGTAGTAGGAGGGGACCAGTCCCCGAGTTCGATTGTTAGGACCGAAGGGTAGCCCAGATATGTCTGATAATATGTTATGTATGATATATGTGTAAGTAGCAGTATGGGGTGAAATAGTCCCCGAGGATCGGTTGTTAGGACCGATGGGTAGTCAGCGCCCCAGAATAGCTTGACACGGGTAGTCAGCACCCTAGAATGGCTTGACACGGGTAGGACGGCACCCCAGAATGGCCGCACGGGTAGTCGGCACCCCAGAATGGTCGTACCGGGTAGACAGGCACCCCAGAATAGTCTGGCAGTATGTATGATATGTGTTTGTATGGTATGTGGTACGATGGGGGAACTCATTAAGCTTTGTGCTTACAGTTTACAGTTTTGGTTTCAGGTACCTCTTCATCAAAGGGGAAGGAGCTGGCGCGGTAGCGGCACATCATACACACACACTGGTTTCCGCATTGACTAGATTTCTCTGGGATTTATACTCTGATATTTCGATTGGTTGTATGATTTGGATTTTAGACATGGTTTACGTTGTGATGTGGTTTGATCAAACAATGTTTTTAATTATTAATGTTTTCTAAAGTAATGTTTTAAAAACAAAATTTTTGGACGTGAAAATTGGGTTGTTACACTTCACTTCCCCCACCTCCTCCAATTATTCTCCCTAACCCACAAGTTCGAAGGCTTGAAAATTTCAAGCTCACTCAAGCCCTTTTGGCAAGTAAACATGGAAAACCTGTGTGTGTACACGTCTTAGATATAAAGTCACACATTTATAGGTTAAGGATGTTGGGTGTTGAGATTTCAGGTAAGTTGGCTGTTGACTGGGTTCTTCAGTCACTTTCTGAATCATATAGTGAGTTCGTTAGAAAGTACTATATGATGGATATTGAAAATGGTGACATTGGAGATCCAGAAAAGGTGACATTGGAGATCCAGAAAAGGTAGATTATGAGATAGTTCCTTGTGCCATTCCAAAAGAGTCCATTTGCTTCTATTGCCAAGAGAAGGGGCATTGGAGACGAAGCTGCCCTATTTACCTAAGAGATCTAAGAGATGGGAGAGTCAAAATGTATGGCTCTACTTTAGGTAAAATCTGTGACATCCCCAATTTCACGGCCAGAAAAGACCGATTTCGTTTATGCTTTTTAAAATAAAATCAGAGTAATCATTTCATTAAAAGTGTTGTGGAATTTGTTCCCAAAGTCAAACAAGATAAAAATTTATCAAAACCTTGCTTTAAGAAATATATATTTTTATTTCATAACAAAACCTCGGGATGTCATGTTCCGATACAGATCAAAAGCATAAACAAGACATTATAATCCTTACAACAATTATTTATAACTAATGGCCTATAATCCAAAATCACTCATCATCATCATCCGACTATGCTCGGGGTCCACTACCCGTAATCATAAAAAGCTGAGTGGGTCAGGCTTGGAAGCCTGGTGAGAATATAGGGTTTTCAACCCACAATACATAAATTTATTATGTTTAAACATCAATCAGTCAACCACATTACCCCAATTACCCATTCCCGTTATCCTCACGTTACGTCCCTAAAACAACTATCACAAGGAACCTAGCCTAAGGATTTTCATTAGGGGTGACAACATTGCTTTCCTCAACAATTTATGTCAAAGGGTGACAACATTGCTTTCTTAGCAATTTATGTCAAATAAAACAAACACCGGGGTGACAACATTGTTTTCCTTCAACAATTTATGTCAAATAGGCACGAAGTCACATTGTCGCCAAGATTTATCTAATCGGCACGACGTCACATCGTCACCAAGATTTACTCAACAGGAACTAACAACATCGATCCCCACATACTAACTTTATACAGTGATCTTACTAGATCTATCCTAAAGAATCGATATGAACAACTAACTAACTAAACTGCTTCAGAAATCCTCTAGCAGTAAACAAGGATCGATAAAGATATTGAATGAATGGACTAAGTTTAACTACGAACCTTTGTTCATAAAAGAAAGAACCACAAGAAAATTAAGTCAAGGGTAGTTATCAATGCCTAGGTTGTGGTCTGAATATCGTGAGGTATATAACCCCCAGACGCACCCTATCCAGCATCGAACTCTGCCTAGGCTGTGGTCTGAATATCGTGAGGTATATAACCCCCAGACGCACCCTATCCGACAATGGAAACACTAACTGATGCCTAGGTTGTGGTCTGAATATCGTGAGGTATATAACCCCCAGACTCACCCCTATCCGGCATCGGAAAGGAAAACACTGACTCATGAAGCTCGTCCGATCACTTCACAAAAGAAACGAAGACTCCAAATCTCTTCAAAATAAAAGCATAGGGAAAATACTAATAAAGTACTCCCGTACGCTCCCATACCCCGACACGTAATAGTGTAAAAAAGAAGAATTAATGGATGAACACATAGTTCAAAAACACCTAAGGAACATATAGTTCAAGAACACTTTATGAACATATAGTTCAAACATATGTAGCGATTATGAGTCTACTAACGTTCCACTGGACTATCTAAAATAGTCTGTGGCCGTTGTCTATACTCTGTTAGATGACTAGATCATCTTAAACATCGATACCTCTCATCACTTTATTTTATCACACACCAACTAACTACCCATGTTCTACCCAACATATTTGTTGATAAAAATATATATACAGTTTAAAACTTGTATAGAATATCAACACAACAGTCACCTCAAATAAACAATTAATATATTTACACGTAACACGTATTTTAAGGTAAATACTTCATATCTATGTGTAAATTGAAAGTGAATATACACTCACTTGATTTGATGATAATCGGGCAGCAATTCGTTTCCTAAAACGGTCGTTTTTAATAAAACCGGGAGTTTTATTAAGAAACCGGGCTCTGCGAAAGGTCGGGCTTCGAAACCGAAAAGATAAATTTTTCGGGCTTCTCAGGCACTTCGTGGAGTATTCTGGGCTTTACAATCGATACAGGGGCTTTGCGGGATATTAAGGTGAAGAAAATATGAAGAAAGGGGTGAAAAATGGCAAATTTCCAAAGTTACCCGGGAAGGCTCGCAGCCTTCTATTTATAGGGAAGACCTTCTGATCGGACGGCTGAGAAGGAACCACACGTCGTAGATCCGAGGGCTCGCAGGTGAAGGCTCGCATATGGCTCGCACATGGTCTGCGCATGCGAGGGCTCGCTGGCAGTCTGTGATTGGTCCGAGGCGTGTGTCCGATGCGTAGGTGGTCAGCAGGTGTGAGGGTCTCGGTGGCACTCGCTAATTGGACCGCGGAGTCGTCTTACACGTGCGAGGCTTGGAGCTAGGCTGCATACGCGTCGCTCCTCGGATGTGCCACGGCTTCGGATGACTCAGCAGCTCGGTGACTCAGCAGGTTGGTGACTTAGCAGCTCGGATGACTCAGCAGGACACGTGGCACTTTTTCAGCGAAGGTGACGTGGCAACTCGTGACTATGCGAATTTTCTCGATTTTCGCACCAAAATTTCTAAAATCCATAACTTTCGCATACGAGCTCCGTTTTTGACGTTCTTTATATGCACGCGTAGCTAAAATTACGCTCTACAACTTCCGTTTCGAATTCGTCGGCTAATTTTGATTTAAATTTTATATTATTATTTTTAACAGACCGAGACAGGAAATCTGTTAAAAATTCATAACTTCTTCATCCGACGTCCGTTTTCATCAGACTTTTTACCGTTGTGCTCCTAATAACAAGACCTTCAATTCTCGTTTAGGTTGTGTTGGCTAAAAATCGCTCGATCTAAAATTCGAGTTTTTAGTTGTCTACTGCTAAGCTGAAACTTCGAAAAATCATAACTTCCTCATACGAAGTCAGATTTGGGCGTTCTTTTTATCGAACTTCTCGGTTTAACGAATACTATGACTTTCGTTTAGATTACTAAGGCTAAAAAGTAGTTTATCAAAAACTCACTTTTTACGACACTCGGCACCATGCCGGTTTTGTCGCGAAACTTCGACAAGTCATAACTTCTTCGTTATAACTCGGATTTCGGCATTCCTTATATCCCCGAAATCCTTGTTTCGACCACTACAAGTTTATGTAAAGATATCGGGCTTATCTCACACTTTAATTTTGATGCTTATTTTTATTTTTAATTAATTAAACCCTAATAATTAAGCATAAAACACATAATTCACATAAAATTCACATAATTCCTTTTCATTTCTTCTAAATGAGTTACAAAGGTTAACCTAGACCATTATGTCAATATTAATGCCTAGCCTAGAAACACGGGCGTTACAACTCTCTCCCCATTAGGATGATTCCGTCCCCGGAATCACACAACGACAAACAACTACGGGTAGCGACTCACTATGTCACTCTCCGTTTCCCAGGTGGGATTTGGCCCATTTATAAGTTTCCAACGTACAGGCACTAAATCGACTATCTTATGTTACAACTTCTTAGTCTTACGGTTAACGATTGCCTCAGGTTCTCCAATTAGCCTCTTGTTCTCGTCCAACCTTAACTCAGAAATGGGAATTATGTCGGGCACACCTCCCGTGAACTTTCTCAAATAACACACATGAAAGGTGTTATGAATACCCTCTAGTTCTTCCGGTAACTCTAGCTTGTAAGCTTGATTCCGGATTCTCTGAAGAACTTTAAATGGTCCAATAAACCTTGGACTCAAGTTTCCCCTTCTACCAAATCTTATAACTCCCTTCCACGACGAGACTTTAAGTGAAACCGAATCTCCAACTTCGAATGATATCGGTTGTCTTTTCTTGTCAGCATAGCTCTTTTGAGCAGCTAACATCTTTTTCCCTAATCACTTACAACTTTTCAGCAATCTAATGGACTATTTCAAGTCCCATAAACTGCTTTTCCTCTTATAGACTCCTCCAAAACCTTGAGGTAAAACGGCTGTCACGATCGGATACAATCGTTAACGAAACACTATGAAGCCTCACACTTTCCTTCACATAAGAATTTGCAAGTTTATCCATAGACCATTTCTCGTTGGCTGCTATGAAATGCACACTCTTAGTGAAGCGATCAACGACTACCCAAATCATGTCGTGACCGTTCCTTGTTCTGGGCAGTTTAGTCACAAAATCCATGGTGACGTCTTCCCATTTACCCATGGGTACGGGTAAAGGTTCTAAACTCCCATACGGTTTCTGATGTTGTGCCTTAACCCTAGCACAAGGTACACACTCGGCCACATACTTAGCAACATTGAGCTTTATCGTGGGCCACTAGTAATAGGGTTTTGGATCCCTATACATTTTTGTACTGCCGGGATGAATCGAGTACATGGTCTTGTGAGGTTCTTCCATCAGAAGATCTCTTACTCTTCCCGTCTTAGGTATCCAAATCCTATCTTGGAATACCTTCAACCCTTGGTTGTTTGTACCGAACACTAACGTTTGGCCCAAACGTTCTTCCTTTCAGTCATTTTTCTCCAAAGCTTCCTCTTGAGCTTTCTTTATACTTTCCACAATTGTCGAGACAACTTCATTTCTCAATGCTCTTGGCCTTTTCTTTTCAAGGTTTACCTTCCAACTGAGAGTATCAGCAACAACATTTACTTTACCAGGGTGGTAAAGTATCTCATAGTCGTAGTCCTTGAGTAACTCTAGCCAGCGTCGTTGCCTCAGTGCATACGCTATCACTTCATCCCTTTGGGTCAGAATACAACTTAACCCAACTTCTTTAACAACGAACGCGATACTTCTATTGATCGCTTTGATCAGCCTTTACTTCAATTCGGCTTAAGTCAACTGCTACATCGAACTTGGTTCTCTGAACCACATAACCAACTCATCGTAGTCGGACTCAATTCGATATGACCACTAGGGTCGGAATAAGAATCATCTTCTTAGTCATTACCGAAACGATGGTAATGACATATCTGAATAAAACAGAATCAATCACTAGTTTCTTGGTAACCTTGTGACTTTCCCTGATCCAAGTGTGAGTCCTGTGCTTCCAGTAGTATAGATCTCTACTACTATTCACACCTACTCATACTCGTCCCAAGTACTGTCTCGCAGTCCCCAAGTTCTAAAATCACAAAACAATTTAACACATACCAATGTGTCCAATTAACCATAGAATTTTCCTAGAGTCTACTTGTTGGGCTGAAGATTATTTTGAAGATTGCGTCTTTTGGGCTCGATAGTTTAGTTATTTTGTATTTCGGTTTGGGCCTGTCCAACCGAGAGCCTTTTATGTTTTATATATAAGAATATGCTTGCATGCATATTAGGTTAACGATTTTAGAGATTCATCTAGAGAATAACGATAGCATTACAGGTTTCTTTAATCGTTCTTGTAACCTACCAATCCTCTACAGTTGATGTTCTTAATCGAGATCTTCTGAGGATTTTGTTTAAATCATTCGACACGTTTGATTCAATCTTGTTTCGTTCTTATTTTCGTGTTCTTATAATTTTATATTTACATACTTGTTCAAGATCTAATCGATCTTCATAGATTAAAGGTTATTTTAATCTCATCACTACTAGGACTTCTTCCACGAGTATCTTCAATCATCAGTTCTACTTCAACTTGGTTGGTGATGGAAATTCCAGACAATGGGACAACTTCAAGAATTACACCAATCGTTCCATCGTCCTGCCAATCAAAGGTGTACTTCAGACGTAATGTACCCCTCTAAACGTTTCGTTATTTTATTAGACATATTCTAAAGGCAAGATACCACTCTTACGATATCTTATGATAGGTGTCATTCATTATCATAAGCCTTTCATTTTCACCATTTACTCAATTCTCTACGAGTCTGGACCATAACGTTTTGTACACCCAAGCAGACATTCAGTGTACCAGGAGAGAATTTAAGATAAGAAAGCCTGATAGATGTATAAATCTCCTTATCACTCAGAAACGTTTATATGCTAGTTCTAATATCGTAGTTGCACGCTTAGAATCCTACACATATAAGGTTTCCAGATCCGGTCGGCAACAGACCATAGATCCGAACAAATAATAGCATCATTATAGCTATAACACAAAACATTTAGCACATAGAAGCATTTTAGGCATCCTTCCTAAAATAAACTAGTGCTCATGTCTAAATTATGGTAGACACTCATCTCACAATCATCACTTAGCATTTTAAGTTTAAGACTAGAAATTATACAATTTCTTAGTTCGCTTAAACTAATGCTCTGATACCAACTGTGACATCCCCAATTTCACGGCCAGAAAAGACCGATTTCGTTTATGCTTTTTAAAATAAAATCAGAGTAATCATTTCATTAAAAGTGTTGCGGAATTTGTTCCCAAAGTCAAACATGATAAAAATTTATCAAAACCTTGCTTTAAGAAATATATATTTTTATTTCATAACAAAACCTCGGGATGTCATGTTCCGATACAGATCAAAAGCATAAACAAGACATTATAAGCCTTACAACAGTTATTTATAACTAATGGCCTATAATCCAAAATCACTCATCATCATCATCCGACTATGCTCGGGGTCCACTACCAGTAATCATAAAAAGCTAAGTGGGTCAGGCTTGGAAGCCTGGTGAGCATATAGGGTTTTCAACCCACAATACATAAATTTATTATGTTTAAACATCAATCAGTCAACCAAATTACCCCAATTACCCATTCCCGTTATCCTCACGTTACATCCCTAAAACAACTATCACAAGGAACCTAGCCTAAGGATTTTCATTAGGGGTGACAACATTGCTTTCCTCAACAATTTATGTCAAAGGGTGACAACATTGCTTTCTCAGCAATTTATGTCAAATAAAACAAACACCGGGGTGACAACATTGTTTTCCTTCAACAATTTATGTCAAATAGGCACGAAGTCACATTGTTGCCAAGATTTATCTAATCGGAACGACGTCACATCGTCACCAAGATTTACTCAACAGGAACTAACAACATCGATCCCCACATACTAACTTTATACAGTGATCTTACTAGATCTAGCCTAAAGAATCGATATGAACAACTAACTAACTAAACTACTTCAGAAATCCTCTAGCAGTAAACAAGGATCGATAAAGATATTGAATGAATGGACTAAGTTTAACTACGAACCTTTGTTCGTAAAAGAAAGAACCACAAGACAATTAAGTCAGGGGTAGTTATCAATGCCTAGGTTGTGGTCTGAATATCGTGAGGTATATAACCCCCAGACGCACCCTATCCAGCATCGAACTCTGCCTAGGCTGTGGTCTGAATATCGTGAGGTATATAACCCCCAGACGCACCCTATCCGGCAATGGAAACACTAACTGATGCCTAGGTTTTGGTCTGAATATCGTGAGGTATATAACCCCCAGACTCACCCCTATCCGGCATCGGAAAGGAAAACACTGACTCATGAAGCTCGTCCGATCACTTCACAAAAGAAACGAAGACTCCAAATCTCTTCAAAATAAAAGCATAAGGAAAATACTAATAAAGTACTCCCGTACGCTCCCGTACCCCGACACGTAATAGTGTCAAAAAGAAGAATTAATGGATGAACACATAGTTCAAAAACACCTAAGGAACATATAGCTCAAGAACACTTTATGAACATATAGTTCAAACATATGTACCGATTACGAGTCTACTAACGTTCCACTGGACTATCTAAAATAGTCTGTGGCCGTTGTCTATACTCTGTTAGATGACTAGATCATCTTAAACATCGATACCTCTCATCACTTTATTTTATCACACACCAACTAACTACCCATGTTCTACCCAACATATTTGTAGATAAAAATATATATACAGTTTAAAACTTGTATAGAATATCAACACAACAGTCACCTCAAATAAACAATTAATATATTTACACGTAACACGTATTTTCAGGTAAATACTTCATATCTATGTGTAAATTAAAAGTGAATATACACTCACTTGATTTGATGATAATCGGGCAGCAATTCGTTTCCTAAAACGATCGTTTTTAATAAAACCGGGAGTTTTATTAAGAAACCGGACTCTGCGAAAGGTCGGGCTTTGAAACCGAAAAGATAGATTTTCCGGGCTTCTCGGGCACTTCGTGGAGTATTCCGGGCTTTACAATCGATATCCGGGCTTTGTGGGATGTTAAGGTGAAGAAAATATGAAGAAAGGGGTGAAAATGGCAAATTTCCATAGTTACCCGGGAAGGCTCGCAGCCTTCTATTTATAGGGAAGACCTTCTGATCGGACGGCTGAGAAGGACCCACACGTCGCAGATCTGAGGGCTCGCAGGCGAAGGCTCGCATATGGTCTGCGCATGTGAGGGCTCGCTGGCAGTCTGTGATTGGTCCGAGGCGTGTGTCCGATGCGCAGGTGGTCAACAGGTGCGAGGGTCTCGATGGCACTCGCTGATTGGACTGCGGAGTCGTCTTACACGTGCGAGGCTTGGAGCTAGGTTGCACACGCGTCGCTCCTCGGATGTGCCACGGCTTCGGATGACTCAGCAGCTCGGTGACTCAGCAGGTTGGTGACTCAACAGCTCGGATGACTCAGCAGGACACGTGGCACTTTTTCAGCGAAGGTGACGTGGCAACTCGTGACTATGCGAATTTTCTCGATTTTCGCGCCAAAACTTCTAAAATCCATAACTTTCGCATACGAGCTCCGTTTTTGACGTTCTTTATATGCACGCGTAGCTAAAATTACGCTCTACAACTTCCGTTTTGAATTCGTCGGCTAATTTTGATTTAAATTTTATATTATTATTTTTAACAGACCGAGACAGGAAATCTGTTAAAAATTCATAACTTCTTCATCCGACGTCCGTTTTCGTCAGACTTTTTACCGTTGTGCTCCTAATAACGAGACCTTCAATTCTCGTTTAGGTTGTGTTGGATAAAAACCGCTCGATCTAAAATTCGAGTTTTTAGCTGTCTACTACTAAGCTGAAACTTCGAAAAATCATAACTTCCTCATACGAAGTCAGATTTGGGTGTTCTTTTTATCGAACTTCTCGGTTTAACGAATACTATGACTTTCGTAAAGATTACTAAGGCTAAAAAGTAGTTTATCAAAAACTCACTTTTTACGACACTCGGCATCGTGCCGGTTTGGTCGCGAAACTTCGACAAGTCATAACTTCTTTGTTATAACTCGGATTTCGGCATTCCTTATATCCCCGAAATCCTTGTTTCGACCACTACAACTTTATGTAAAGATATCAGGCTTATCTCACACTTTAATTTTGATGCTTATTTTTATTTTTAATTAATTAAACCCTAATAATTAAGCATAAAACACATAATTCACATAAAATTCACATAATTCCTTTTCATTTCTTCTAAATGAGTTACAAAGGTTAACCTAGACCATTATGTCAATATTAATGCCTAGCCTAGAAACACGGGCGTTACAAAATCCATTAACTAACTCTTTTAAGTTCCTATTCTAGATTCTTAATACATGATGTGATAAGATTACATTTTAATGTTTTGTAGGATCGAAGAAAAGATAGGAAGCTTAAGGGAAGAAGTGAGCGGAATCTAATCGTGAAGAAATGGATTTCGATCACATTACTTGAAGATTAGATTCTTGAGCTACTATTTGAAGTTAGAATAAGATTGCTAAGAAATGTGTATTAACATAGTTTTTCAATTGAATTGCATTGTAAGGACAAATTTTTCCGCAATAAAATAAATTTTGATTTTATATTATTTATTTATCCTTGCAATGGCGTGTATGAAAAATTGATGTTTGAAGGTTTCTATTATTAGCAATAATGGATTTGATTCTTAATTATGTTATTTGTGGAAATTTCAAGAGTTTACCAAATAGGGAAAGTTTCTCATCGCCCAAGTTTCAATTGGACAGAAACTTGGAATCATACAACTTGGTTGCATGATGAATGAGAAATTTCATATTTAGAAATTAGACTAATTCGTTGACAAAGTGTCAAGTGCAGGACTAGGAGATCGAGTACACAAAGTTGTGTGTTGATCAAGTCCACCACAAGAGTGACAAAGATATTCGTCATGATTTACTAAAGGTTTAGTAAATATTATTATACTTATAAGATTAAGTGTAATTCTGAGTTGATTGAAAGAGTTTCAATCAATAGCAGAACGAATAAGAAGAATCAAGTAGGCAGAAAAATAAAAGTTTCTCTATTCTAAGAAGAAGGGATAGTACTTTTTTATGTTTTATGATAGGTCTTAATGATTAAGAACCATATCTCAATTGATCCTATAAGTGAGTCTTAGTGCAATTATATGTCTGAGAAGAGGAATCAAGAATTGAAGAAATGGTTAAATCAAAAAGTCAATCATACTTCGTTCCACAAACAAGTCTTAGTGTTAAGATTGTGAATTGAGTGACAAGTCTTAAGAAGGTTTATAACATTCATCAAATGTGGAATTTGAAAAAGGTTTTCTTATTCTTGCAAATTTGAAATTGGAAAGTTGTGATCTCTTGGATAAGACAAAGACCAACTAGGACCAATTTTGTGAATATTTGTTTATCGAGAAATGTTTGTTTATCGAGAAATGTTTATTGAAAAAAGAATATTATATGAGTCAGTGGGAGTCTTAATGGTCTTGAAAAGTTTCAAGAACTAATCAAGAATAAACCTTATCGATCATCACTAGCACACGACTTGAGGTTTACAAACTATCGTGTTGACATTATTTTGTTTCTGTGCCATTCTAATTGAGTTAATTATGCATGTGAGTTCTATAAGTTCTCATTTAAATGCATAAAAGTCAAGCACCTTCATCAATGAAAAGTACATTGATAGGAAAGGGTGAGCTGCTTAACTACTTGGAAGACATGGTGGGCACTCGTGTTACCATAAGGCAAGAAATCAAGACTGAGAAAGTTCAGTCCATATGAGTTTGGATTTGTCGTAAACTTTGGTTTTGACAAATTCACATGGATAGGAACACATACACCATAAAATCTAAGTGTCATAAGATTCCCTCCTTCATGAAAATGACTGTGAGGAAATACTTTCACTAAGAGAGATTTTAAGAAATAGTGATTGTGAAAATTGTATTCTCGAATTCAATTATGGTAACTGTATCCCTTTCCATAATTCGAATTGTGAGATTTGGCAATTAGACTGAATTGTTTAGACACACATATGAGCTATCTAAGGCAAAGGTGTATAAGTTTAAGAAGCTTAGATAAAGGATTATCAAAGCATTAGGTATTAGAAATATGAACTTCGGAAATTCAATAAGTATTGTTTTCTGGAAGTTCAGTTGTTTTCTAAAACATGTCAAAGCTAGTGGGAGCATAAGTGTTATGCTTATATGATAATAATCATCATGATAGTGGGAGCATAAATGTTGTGCTTGTATGATTATTAAGGCAAGTATTGCAAGTTAGCAATATTAATTATAGAAAACAATAGTTATACTTTGCAAAGTCGTAAGGGTTGAAAAGTTGTTTTTGATGGGTTTTAGCCATAAGAACTTTCCTATGTGCGCATGCAAAACCCTAATGCTTGGATCTAGGTTTCTCTAATTAAACATGCTTTCAATCCAAGACTTCTATTGACAAATTAGGTATAAGAACAATACAAAATTAGATCTAGAAGTTTACCTTTGAATCTCTTGTTTGATCTTGTTGTCTTGGAGCTCTAGAGTCACAATTGTCACTCCTCTAATGGCTTACAAACACCAAGTAGCAAGGAGGATGATTTGAGAGAGAGGAGAGAGGAGGAAATCGGCCAGGGTTTCCTTGCTTTAGCAGAGGTGCCGATTTCCCTTGCCCATGGGGTCTATTTATACTTGTAAGGCTCCTAGGGTTTCACCCTTAAACCCTAATTGGATAACTTAAGCTGTAAGTAATCCTAATCCTTACCTTAGATAGCCTTGGACGAATTTGAGGCTTATCCTAGCCCTAGAAATCGTCCAAACCATATCCCATAAGGATTTACAGCCCAAAGTGTAACTATCAAACAATTGACAGTTTATACCCTCTTATTTAATTAATCTCTTTAAGTCACCAAATTAATACTAATAAATTTATGACTTATATTAATCAAATAGCAATATTATTATTCCTTATATTATTCTCATAATATATTAATAATATCTATTCTCTCATAAATCATCCTGTCAAGTTGCTATGGTGAAGGCAACCCAAAAGGACCATGCACAATCGGGTCAAATACTTGCCTAATATAGTTGCAGCCTTAGACATTATTCCAACAATCTCCCACTTGGATAAGTCTAGTAACTATATGCACAAGTACAATCCGATTTGCAATCGTAGCTCTCAAAGACGCTATCAAACTCTGATCTAATCAATCTTGTCCTTTAGATAAGGGATCGTACAGTCCTCTGTTATATATCATGCTGACAATTCTATGGAATGATTAGTCTAGCATTTTGGTTTCTCGATCTCCGATTTATTTGACATAGAACTTAATCGAACACATCAATTCAGTTCTGACCGGGCCCGACACATAAGTCAAACCAAATCATCGAGCGGCCGAGATATCACTTTTACCCTCTTGGGATAAAAGTCACAGATAAACTTCAACTTATATGCATTTACTTATTCATTAATCAACTATACACAACAATGTTTTTTATAACACCGAGTTACTGATGCGTTTTCGCATTATCAATGTACAACCAATTAACAAATAACAAACCATATATCTAGGTTTTAAGACTATATGATATTATCGTCTTGCGATCACCCTTTTATGTCATATTCCATAAGGTGATTCCAGCAAGCGCGGGTTTGTTCCAATGCTCAAAACTAGTTCATAAGCACTCATGAACGTCGCAGCAATCTTTTGCTATGTCTAATACCATTTAGACAATCTACGCACCAGTTCACAACAATCTTCATTCATATCTACTTCCAACATATGAACGATTATGGACAATTTGAATAATTCGATTATTCTTAATAAACTCAATTATTCTGGAAGTCAAAACATGCAAAGAGAAACAATAGTTAAACAATTAACATAAGACAGTAACATTACTCATAAATAAAACTCCTTTATTTAATCATCAAATGTTAATTACATTTATCTATTATACGTTTCTAATACTATCTAATCTATGCTAATATCATACTTCAGTCCAATACTCCTAGCATGCTGCAAGTGCTTAACCCTACTCAGCCCCTTCGTAAGCGGATCTGCTGGGTTATCTTCTGATGATATCCTCTTCACTATGAGTTGTCCTTCTTCTACACGATGTCTTATAAAGTGATATTTTCTTTCGATATGTCGTGATCTACCATGATCTCTCGGTTCCTTGGTCAAGGCAACCGCTCCTTCACTATCACAGAAAATCTCCATGGGCTCCTTTATGGCAGGTACAACTCCAAGGTCACCAATGAAGTTCTTCAGCCATATTGCCTCCTTCGACGCTTCGCTCGCTGCAATGTACTCTGATTCGCATGTTGAATCAGCCACGGTTTCCTGCTTGGAACTCTTCCAAGTTACTGCTCCTCCATTCAGGGTAAAGACGCAGCCCGACTGCGAACGGTAGTTGTCCCTGTCGGTCTGAAAGCTGGCATCACTATACCCTCGCACCTTCAAGTCATCACTCCCTCCGAGGACTAAAAACCATTCCTTCGTCCTCCGAAGGTACTTAAGGATATTCTTTACCGCAATCCAATGAGCTCTGTCAGGATTCCCTTGATATCTGCTAACCATGCTCAAAGCAAAGGCTACATCAGGGCGAGTACAAGGTATATCATACATGATTGAGCCAACTGTGGAAGCGTATGGTACTCGGCTCATTCATGCTATTTCAGCTTCGGTACTCGGACTTTGAGTCTTACTCAACTTGGCATTACTTTGTATCGGTAATTCTCTCTTTTTCGAGTTTTCCATACCAAAACGTTTTAGTACCTTCTCTAAGTAAGTGTTCTGACTAAGTCCTATTAGTCTCTTACTTCTCTCTCTTACTATCCTTATTCCCAAAATATAGGAAGCCTCTTCGAGGTCCTTCATAGTGAAGCACTTCCCGAGCCAGGACTTAACCACCTGCAGAGTCGGGATGTCGTTTCCTATGAGTAGTATGTCATCGACATACAAAATGAAAAAGCTAACTATACTCCCACTGGCTTTGACATATACACATGATTCATCTTCGCTTCGTACAAATCTAAACTCTTTGACTTTCTCATCGAAGCAAAGATTCCATCTGCGAGATGCTTGCTAAAGTCCATAAATGGACTTCTTAAGCTTACACTCTATTCGGATGCTTCGGATCCACAAACCCCTCTGGCTGAGCCATGTAAACATCCTCAGCCAACTTCCCGTTAAGGAAAGCGGTATTGACATCCATTTGCCAAATCTCATAATCATGAAATGCGGCAATTGCTAGCATCACTCTAATAGATTTTATCTTCACAACTGGTGAGAAGGTCTCATCATAGTCAACTCCGGGAGTTTGAGTAAAGCCCTTCGCGACCAATCGCACTTTATATGTGTGTACGTTTCCATCCACGTCGGTCTTCTTCTTGAAGATCCATTTGCACCCAACGGTCTTACGTCCGGGCACATTATCAACCAAATTCCAAACTAGGTTGTCATATATGGACTGGATCTCGCTGTTCAGTGCCTCTTTCCATTTCGCAGACTCCGGGCCTGCCATGGCTTCCTTGTAGCTATTAGGTTCATCAAGATTTATTAGTGTACCATCACTAATATACGTGTCCCCTTCGGTAGTAATATGAAAACCATAAAACTAGGGTTGAACTCTAACTCTTTCGGAATGTCTAAGAGGTAAGGACTCGTCAATCGGTTCAACCGGAGTTTCCTCCTTGGGTTGAGTGCCAGCGGTAGAGGTTCCTTTATCTATCGACTCTTGAATCTCTTCAAGCTCGATTTGCCTCCCACTGTCTCCTTGGCTTATGAGTTCTCGCTCTCGGAAAACTCCTCTCCTCGCAACGAAGACAACATTGTCCTTCGGTCTATAGAAGAGATATCCAAAGGATTTCTGCGGGTAGCCGATGAAAATACATCGCTCACTACGAGGTTTGAGCTTGCCGTGAGTGTCTCATCTTACGAAAGCCTCACAACCCCAAACCTTGATTTGTGCCAACGAGGGAGCTTTCCCTGTCCACATCTCGTAAGGTGTTTTGGTAACCTTCTTAGTAGGGACTCGGTTAAGGATATGGGCGGCAGTCTCTAAGGCATACCCCCAAAAAGAGATAGGTAGTGAAGCATGACTCATCATAGAGCGAACCATGTCCAACAAGGTTCGATTACGCCTTTCTGCCACACCATTCAATTGTGGTGTCCTAGGTGGCGTCAATTGTGAAACTATTCCACACTCCTTGAGATAATCGTGGAATTCAAGACTTAGGTACTCTCCTCCTCGATCGGATCGAAGCATCTTGATTTTCCTGCCCAATTGATTCTCTACTTCATTCTTGAATTCTTTGAACTTTTCAAAAGTTTCTGACTTTTGCTTGATTAAATAGATATACCCATATTTACTATAGTCATCGGTAAAAGTCATGTAGAAGCGGTTCCCATCCTTAGTGGTTGATCTAAACGGTCCACATACATCGGTATGTATTAGGTCCAATAGACCCTCACCCCTTTCGCAAGAACCAGCGAAGGGTGACTTAGTCATCTTTCCAAGCAAACAAGATTCACATGTATCATCTTCCCTAAGGTCGAATGACTCCAACACTCCATCCTTTTGGAGTTGGGCTATGCGTTTCTTGTTGACATGTCCAAGGCGACAATGCCACAAGGATGCTTTATCCATACTATTGGAAGAATCTATGTTTAAAACATCATTTCCTAAGTTATCAACAATCATAATAGTTTCATAAATTCCATTACATTGTATAGCTTCAAAATAAAAGACACCATTTAGATAAGCCAAAATAGAACCATTCTCATTATTAAAAGAAAATCTAAAACCTTGTCTAAACAAACCATGAAATGAAATGATGTTTCTAGCCATTTCTGGCGAATAGCAACAATTCTTCAAATCTAAAGATAAACCATTCCTAAGCACTAAAGAATACAGTCCAATCTTGGTCACAGGCGACGATCTTCTATTCCCCATGATTAGATTTATCCTTCCATGCTCCACGTCTCTATTTCTTCTTAGTCCTTGCACATTAGAACAAATGTGGTAACCACAACCGGTATCAAGAACCCAATAAATATCGTGAGATGAATCGTTAGATTTAATTGTGTATATACCTGCGAAAGACGGCTTGATCTTTCCTTCCTTGATGGCTTGCAGGTACTCTGGGCAGCTTTTCTTCCAATGTCCTATCTTGTGGCAGTGGTGGCACTCTGCCTCCTTTGGGTTAGGACAGGGTTTAGTAGGATCAACTTTGGTCCCACTAGAAGAGGCACCATCTCGGGCTTTAACCTTGCGATAGTTCTTAGACGAGGCCTTCCTCTTCTTTCCCTTTCCTTGTCCAATGGCCAAGACAGGAGCAGCGGGTGGATTGGGAGTTGGTGCAACAGACTTGTCCTTGAAGTTGCTCTCAGCGACCCTCAAGAGACCTTGGAGTTTACTTAGGGTGACCTCCTCTTTGTTCATGTGGTAGGTCATCCTAAATTGATTGTAGCTTGGAGGTAAAGAGTGAAGCACCATGTCGATTGCCAAGTCTTCCCTAAAGTCAACATTCAACTTGCGAAGACGGTCGACATACCTTTGCATCTTTTGCAGGTGCACGGTAAGAGACTCTCCATGACCCATCTTAGCGGAAATCATGTTAGTGAAAATCTCATAACACTCTTGTCTCGCGTTTTGATGGTATCTTTCCAATAAGTCTTGATGCATCTCGTACGGGTACATGTCCTCATAGGACTTTTGGAATTTGGAGTTCATAGTGGCTATCATGATGCAATGTACCTTCGTTGCATCACGCTCATGGGTTTCAAAAGTGGTCATTTCAGCCGGAGTAGCGATTTCAGGGTTGATTTTCTCGAGCTTCTCATCGAGGACATACTTCTTATCCTCATAGCGAGCAATAGTGCGAATGTATCTTATCCATTCGCTAAAGTTCGTCCCATCGAAAGTGACCTTTTGACAAAGGCTCATCAATGTGAAAGAACTAGCAGCAGCGTTGTTTGCGTTCGACATCTACAAATAGAAAGGACAAAGATAGATTAGAATATGAATCCCTAATTATCACCCAATAAGAAAAATTAGGGCTAGGATCCAACAACAATATCCACCATAAAACATAACTTTAAGTCCTAAATGTATTGAGAATTCCTAGGTTTGGATGAGATTCATTGATACTATTCAATGGCATGTTTAAATCTCGATATGCCCCTCTTGTTTGTGACTGGGATACCGAGGATCACAAAGCGGGTGTGAATTACCATGCAAATTCACATGGTGCCTTCATTGTAACGATCACTTATTCGATGTGCCGGTAAACCACACACGCTCCATCGAACTATGATAAACAATTAATCACCCTTTGCCACCTTCGCTTAGAACCAATTAGTGTGCCGGTAAACCACACACGCTCCACTAACTTCTTTGCAAGGTGCAAAGTGTAATTTCATGGGATTGCATCAATTCACTTTTCCTAAAGTAACTATGATTGGGAAATTTTTAAAAAAAATTGTAGTTACTCTATATTTCTTATTATACTTTTAATGAGAGGATGAGGTTGCCCTATCCTACCCGTTCGGCTAACGACCCTCCACCAATCAAGCAAGCGGTGGGTGTGAGTGTACACCCATTAAGCGCCATTTTATAGGCCGCAACCTTATACCCACCTTATAGATCAGCTTCGTGAATGAGGTCTACTAACGGTAAGACTAGCATTTTAGTTATATATATATATATATATATATATATATATATATATATATATATATATATTAATCTTGTAATATTATATTAGTATAGGGTAGTATTTTAAACTTGTAAAATTCTAGGGTTTGAAATTTAAACTGTCTAAATTAAAACTTTTAATCACAAAACATAAATTTCAAAACTTGAGGACAAGTTTTAAACGTTTAAAACATGGAGGATCAAATAACAAATAATTTTAATTAACAATTAATTCCATAATTATCCATATTTGATTTATTTAAGATTTCTTGCAAGATAATTACCAATTTAATCAAAATAATCAATTAATTATCACATAAGGAAATTAAATATTTTATTAATTGATAAACATCTTTAATTAGATCAAGATTATAGTCATATATATCAAAAAATCGGATTATGGTTGATCTAATATAATTAAGGCAAGTTTCCATAAGATAAATATCAAAAAATCCCGAATCTGGCCCTTCCTGACGCTTGGACTCGCCGAGTGCACCAAGGGACTCGCCGAGTCCATGAATCAGAATCATAAAAATCGAATTTTGCAGGTAAGATTCAAACAAACAAGCAACAATTTAATAGAAACCAATCTAGGCTCTGATACCACTGATGGGTTTTAGCCATAAGAACTTTCCTATGTGCGCATGCAAAACCCTAATGCCTGGATCTAGGTTTCTCTAATTAAACATGCTTTCAATCCAAGACTTCTATTGACTAATTAGGTATAAGAACAATACAAAATCAGATCTAGAAGTTTACCTTTGAATCTCTTGTTTGATCTTGTTGTCTTGGAGCTCTAGAGTCACAATTGTCACTCCTCTAATGGCTTACAAGCACCAACTAGCAAGGAGGATGATTTGAGAGAGAGGAGAGAGGAGGAAACCGGCCAGGGTTTCCTTGCTTTAGCAGAGGTGCCGATTTCCCTTGCCCATGGGGTCTATTTATACTTGTAAGGCTCCTAGGGTTTCACCTTTAAACCCTAATTGGATAACTTAAGCTGTAAGTAATCCTAATCCTTACCTTAGATAGCCTTGGACGAATTTGAGGCTTATCCTAGCCCTAGAAATCGTCCAAACCATATCCCATAAGGATTTACAGCCCAAAGTGTAACTATCAAACAATTGACAATTTATACCCTCTTATTTAATTAATCTCTTTAAGTCACCAAATTAATACTAATAAATTTATGACTTATATTAATCAAATAGCAATATTATTATTCCTTATATTATTCTCATAATATATTAATAATATCTATTCTCTCATAAATCATCCTGTCAAGTTGCTATGGTGAAGGCAACCTAAAAGGACCATGCACAATCGGGTCAAATACTTGCCTAATATAGTTGCAGCCTTAGACACTATTCCAATAGTTTTGATATAATTAAGGGAGATAATATTGTACTTCGTTTCAAAATCTAAAGCTTAGATTGAGAAATTTTAATAAATTTAGTCAAAGGATACATAGTGTGCTCTTAAATTTCGATTATGATTACGATATCCCTCTTCATAGTTCGAATTGTAAGAACGAGACACATAAAATATTATGGCAGAAGATTGATAAAGTATCATATCTTTATGTAAGACATTATGCATCGTGTCCCATACGCTTCGGGTATAGGATTTATTGCCAGTGCTATTATATTTGACCATTCTAAAATTTTCCAAATGTCTAGCGCATTTACTGGGAAAAAGGACTAGAATCGGTTTTGACTAAAATAATTAAACAACTATCAAAGGACGATCCAAAGCTCGCTGAGGATTGGTCGCTTGTGAGTAGTTGGAAGTATGGTATTGGATGACATTATTATGAATAGGTAAGATTCTATTAAGAATGAATTGTCATATGGCAAATATGGAAATGTTTCCATATTGGGAGTTGGATATTGATAATCTATGTCTAGATTACAAACTTTTATGCAAGAAGGATGTTCAAAGGTAACAGGGAGCCGGAGGAGTGTGACAAACGAACCAGCAAGGGTAACAGGGAACCATATTAGGACTTTTGTAATGTTTCCAACGATAAAAATGTTTAAGCCATATGTTTGTAATGAATTTGGTATGCTTGCTAAAATCACCGTCTTTCTAAAAGTAGTTAAAATACTCTCTCATTCAAATCAAACCAAAGACACTCATATATGACCTTAGGATCATTACCTGTAAGCTGTGATGACTTTGTACATACATTGTGGTTAATTATAATCAAAGTACTAAAGTCTTGAAATAAATAATTCCATCCTGACTCATATTCCATGTCTAGTAGTAGGAATTTAGTGGGGCCACCCACTCGACGATTTCACCAACATCAAATTACATACGACATGCATATACCGCTCGATCATGGAGTGACCGTCAGGGGTTATGATATCAAGTGTCATTACTAGCTATCGGAACACACCCACAACCAGTGCCAGGCACTAGGGATGAGCATCGGAACCGGGTACCCGCTTTTGGAACCGGAACCACCTCGGAACTGCCGGTTTTGGAACTGGAACCGCCTTAGGCGGTTCCGGTTCCGGTTCCGGTTCCTAAAGTTATGGAACCGCCTTAAGCGGTTCCGGTTCCGATTCTCGTTTTTTCAGAACCGCTACCCGCTGGATACTCGCTGGAACCGGTTTATATATATATATATATATATATATATATATATATATATATATATATATATATATATATATATATATATATATATATATAATTTCATATACAGGTGTGTTACTTAGACCAGTTTAGAATATATTGGTTCGATTTTGTCCGTCTTTGGTCCGAATTGATTTGATTTGGATCGAACTAAATTATGGTTTTGTCGAAAAAAGTTAACAAAATTAATACGACCGGGTTACCCGCTCCCGGAACCAGAACCGCCGGTTCCGGGACTGGTTCCAAACATTTAAGAACCGCCTAGAGCGGTTCCGGTTCCGGTTCTAACTTTCTAGGAACCGCCGGTTCCGGTTCCGGTTCCAGTTCTCGCCAAATGAGGTGGACGCTCATCCCTACCAGGCACTGTGGTATGAATCATCTACAGTAATAATAATATCGAACAAAACGGAACACACTGAAAAGAAACACAAGATACCCTATCACTCTAATGAGCACTTCTTACGAATACAACTTAACACATGTTTTACCTAAAGAGATATTGTTGTCACTATTCAATTTCGATTGGTATAGTCCTCATCTTCCCGGTTTAACGACTACGAAAGGACCCTTCACCTAACCCACTGAATATCAAAACCTTTGTCTCCCATAAACACATCCAACACGGACCTTCGGGTCATCTCTCGTTGTGAAACCCCAAAACACGAACAAGAGGAGTGTTATACTTCCCGAAACCTTATCACAAGTATTTTCAGGAGACCCTTCGGGAATGTCACGCATACAGCAGACAAGGTTCAAGCACAGAAGCATGGTACGGATACGGTTAGTCTACCACTACTACGTGTATACGCGAGGATAATGTATAATTAAGATTATGCGGACATTGGATGTGTGCTTCCGCCCTATTTCCTGTTCCATGTCTAGTTGTGGACTTAGGGCAGAGTCACCCATCCAACTGTCTTGCCAACCTTAAGTACATACGACTTATATGCGCAAGTTAATGATAGATGGACCAGGTACGAGTCCTGCCATGAACTTCGGGCCAAGGTTGCCCAGGAGGATGAGTGAATGTCCTACCATCCGAATAAGTCTATTCATGTAAACCAAACCCACATGCTTCCTAACGATCTAAGCAATCGAGGAACACTACAGCAGGACCTATGCAGCGCTCCGAGGAAAAGTTATTACTTATGACTTAAGACAGCTAAAGACATACAAGGTCGACTAGATAACGCATGACCTCGAACTAGGAGCGGTAGTATTCGCCCTAGAGGTCTAGAGGCACCATCTCTACGACACGAAGCATACAATCTTCACCGATCATAAGAACCTAGAAGGTACGGATGGCGGGGCATGTTATCCCATGAACCAGATCTAGACACCGAGGTTGATGGATTCGGAAAAAATGTCACGAACGAAGCACATGAAAACTCGCTACTCCCCTTCATCCAGGCTCGGACAAGATGTGTTCGGACCTCAAAAAGTACCATCAGTGGGAGAGTAGGAAAGTAGACATCGTTACACATGTGGGCAAGTATCGAACTTGTGCCAATGTCAAGAGAGAATAAAGGAAGCCTTCGCGTCTCCTACAACAACCAGTGATACCTAAAAGGAAGTGGGAGCGGCTAACCATGGGCTTCATAACCAAGCTACCCAAGGCAATGGATGGTCTCGATACCATTTAGGTAACCGTCGGCAGACTGGCCGAATCCGCACACTTCCTATTAATCAAAGAAATCGACAGGATGGAGGAATCGACTAGAATGTACATCAAAGATATTATGCGACCACGGGGTCTGTTAATATCTGTTATCTTTAACAGAGATAGTAGATTCATTTCGCGACCCTGGAAACCCTTACAGGGAACTAGGTTAGACTTGAGTATGGCCTACCAACAGCAAACCAACGGGCAGAACAAAAGGGACTGTACAAACCTCGGGCGACATGTTAATAGCTTGGGTGATTAACTTCGGTAAAGCGTGGGAATGCCCACTTACCACTTGGCGAAATCGAAATGAATGAGAGTCTCCACTTTGTAGTGGAGAGCATAAAGACACACATAGAATACACTATCATTTCAAAACAATAACTCCTTTAAATCAACTTAGCTCAACTTGCAATAAGAAATTCCAAGGTCGTCATTTAACATCAGACGAATTTGGTCCCCGCCATACCAATTTCTTGTACTACGAAAAGTTTCCCCCATCTTTTCTCTAAATTCTTGAAGTCCCGGTCAAAGTGCTAATTTTGGGACGTAATTCCCTATAACGGGGGGATGATGTGACAACCGTCAAATTCCAGTCGAGTCAAAGTCAACTAAAGTCAACATGTCAAACCGGTCAACTCATCTAACCCTTATATGCTAGGGTTTTCATTATGTTCCTTATTAAAGATATCGCACTCTTAATTTAAAGTATCACTTAGAATTTTCATGTGTACAGGAACTCTAAACCCTAATCAGGGCAAGTGATGAAACTACTCGATAAAACATTATTCTGTAACCCCCGGGGGAATATGACAGTCATAACAAGACTTAACGGGGTTTACGGACCTTGCATTACGAAGCCGGACACTCACCAAAGTCACACATGAAAACCTCTCACAATCGTTTTCACTCTACCTCTCTCTATTTAGAAATCTCTCTAAGTATGTGAAATCTCTCCCAAATCTCTCTCTGTATGAGAAATCTCTCCAAGAATGTGAAATCTCTCCCAAATCTCTCTCTGTATGAGAAATCTCTCCAAGTATGTGAAATCTCTCCCAAATCTCTCTAAGTATGTGAAATCTCTCCCAAATCTCTCTAAGTATGTGAAATCTCTCCAAGAATGTGAAATCTCTCCTAAATCTCTCTCTGTATGAGAAATCTCTCCAAGTATGTGAAATCTCTCCCAAATCTCTCTAAGTATATGAAATCTCTCTAAGTATGTGAAATCTCTCCCAAATATCTCTAAGTATGTGAAATCACTCCTAAATCTCTTTCTGTATGAGAAATCTCTCCAAGAATGTGAAATCTCTCCCAAATCTCTCTCTGTATGAGAAATCTCTCCAAGTATGTGAAATCTCTCCCAAATCTCTCTCTGTATGAGAAATCTCTCCAAGTATGTGAAATCTCTCCCAAATCTCTCTCAACTTCTTAAAATCACTCAGGGCATCCCGACTCTTAATTTAGTCGAAAACTGCTCGAAAACGGAAGTCTATGCGAAAAATGGCCTTAAGGAGCCGAAACCCCTCATAGGGGCCGAAACTCCTCTTAGGAACCGAACCTCTTAGAGCCGAACCTCCTGAGAACCGAAACCCTCTCAACCGAAATGGACCGAGCACTCGGTCTATTTCGGTCCCCTGATCATTTCGAACCGAGACTCTGCCCTTCCCACCTTCGGCCCTAGAAGGCTTGACCTTCGGTCCGAGGACCTGACTCTCGGTCCCTTCTGATGAGCATGTCTGCGAGACCTCTCGGTTCCCATTCATCCGAGCCTCACCTTCGGTCCGAGAGGCGACCCGCGCAGCCGAACCCTCCTCTCTCGGTTTCTTCTCCTGCTCTCGGTTCCAAGCTCTTAAGGAGCCGAACCTTCACATCCTCGGCCCAAATTTCGGAATTTGGCAGTTTTTGCCCGGTTTTCAATATTTTTAGCGTTTTGAGCCCGTTTTTCGAGATTTTAACGCGGGATTTTCACCCAAACTCGTATTTTAACATAATAAACCCCAAATATTCATATTTTAATTATATTTTGGGGTAAAATCCTAGCCTAAGAATAAAATCTAGTAGGTAAGATTTATGGGTGGATTGTTGACTTTGCCTTAGTGTATGACACAAGAAACCTCCCCATACCTTCATAGTACAACCCCTAGTCACTATCCACCCATACCTAGTCAATCATTGTCCTTTTCCCACTCTTTTTCAGCCATAATGTTGAACAAAAGCTGGAAAACCCTCCTCTCTCCTCACATTACTCCATTTTTCCACCAAGTGACAACTTCATTTTCTCTCACTCCCTCTCTCTAAGATTTCGAGATTCAAGACTTGTTTCCAAGCTTTTCTTCTACATTTGGTAAGTATCTTCCTCCTACACTTAGATATTCTACTATCTTTCATCCAAATCATAGATTGCTTACACAAACATCGTCATATTTGTGTTAGATCTTCAAATCTTCAAGCACCTCTCAAGTGTTCTTGAGTTGAACATTTCTTTTCTCCATCATCCATCTATTGAAATCACTCAAGGTGAGTTCATACCCCTATCTTTTCATTTTTTTCTTAAGTTTTAAGGGGGGGGGGGGAATACAAGTTAAAACACCAAGAACATAACTAAACTCATCCAACAGCTTTCATTAGAAAAGTTTAACTCCATTCACGGACTGTTTTGGACAACTTAAACATTTTAGTTTTCAAAACTGTATTAGGTGCAAGTAGTGCAGGTTTAAACCTTTAAAGTGACTACTTGCACACCTCCATACGATTTTTCTACAATGTATGGTGATTTTTACAAAACTGACTATCATCTCAAGAGCAAATCCGGACTAGTCTGTGATTATGGACTTTTTCACACAAGTTGGAGGTCATTAACAATTATAATAAAATTTATGAACAAACTAGACTCATTTCTCAAACTCTCAGAATTTACGGATTTTGATTTGGACCTTTGCTGATTTTTCTATAAATTTTATAAGAACAGTGAAAGAAAATGTTAACAACAGAAAAATGCTATCAATTTCATTTCACCTTGTAACATGTTGAGCAAGGTGTATATTATTATGTGAATATATGTTTTTGCAAATAGACGACATTTTGTCTTAGTATATAGTCATACATCAGAAAACAAATGGATTTTTACCTACAAAAGTATGGTAATTAACTAGTTGTTATATTGCATGTTGCTTCACTTTAGAAAAAGGTATATATACATATCGGTAAACAAAAGGGTTTTTACCTTCACAAATACAGTAGTTAACCATAATAAACAAAGTTATAACTATTACATTTGAACGTTTTGATAAACTATAATAGGTATGGTTTATGTTTCTATTAACACAACAAACACATTTTGGAAGGTTTTATTCCCACAGAAAAAGGTTTTACACTCACGCACACCACACGTAAACTTGTTAACTTAAATTGTGAGATATTCCTCTCAGTACTCCTAGAGTACGGGTTAAAATTCGTAGTAGTTATAACCAGAGTCTCTTGTAGGGAGAAAGTGATAGTTGTGTATAGATCTATATTGGGTTTGACACCCCACACCTTGCCGATAGCTACAATAGGACCTACAGGTCTACGGGTGACAAGTGTCATATCAGTTTTCGACGCCTGAGAAACGTCGTGGCAGGTTCATTCAGTCATAGTATGGTTATAGCGACTCACATAGGAAGTTAACAACTCATAAACTTTACGGGAATTTTTATAAATCAAAAGGGGTTTTATGTCAATTTAAAATCACTTTCTATATCAATAAGTACGGATATTACTGTACACTTTCAGTCTTGGTATTTAAGACTACACATCATTCATTACGAGGTTTTTCCTCAAATAAAAAAGGGTTTTATGCCGATTTAAAACCACTTTTATATCTTTAAGTATGGAAAATACTTGTTTATTCTCTGTCCTGGGATTTAGGACCACATAACACTTAAAAGGAAAATATTGGATTTTTCTTGGTAACACACAACACATTACAAAGAACGGTTTCCAAACTCTTTATCTAAAAGCTTATGAACTCACCAACTTAATTGTTGACACTTTTCAAAACTACTTGTATTCTCAGGAAGTCAACGAAACCAAGTAACCACAAGCTTTTGAGGATGGAACGCTACGGCGTTGAGCAACTATTTTTATATCATGTTGTGATCAATCATTGAAATATGTAATACTTGAAACCATGTAATTCTTTTCTGATTATATTTATGATTGGTTGTATTTACTTTGAGCACTATTATACTCGTTTTTGTGATACTATACATAAAGTCCTCCACCGCTGGACGTTTTCGCCATCCTTGGTTTGGCGGTGTGACTGGACAATACTAGGTCCCTTAGGCCTAAAGATTTAATCTTTATCAAGCTTTGGCTAACTTCCATGCCTTAAACCCTTTGTTGAGCTTTGTTTTGGCAAACTTAGCCCTAGATGCCATGCATGGACATAAAGTTTGCAGCATTACGTGGTGTTTATGTTGGATAAGGTGTCTAATTCCATAATTATATTTGAGATGTACTTGACCCGACCTGACATGGTGCATTTGGGTTGCACTTCACCCGAGCAATTTATATGGATAATCTTTTGAGAATGGTATAAGTTATGATTTATTAATATATTATAAGTTCTAATATATTAATAAGAAATCATATTATTTAATTAGTATTGATCTAAAATTAATTTAGAATTAATTTGGTGATCAAAATTGTGACTAATTAAATATGGACTCTTGTATTTATATAGTGTGGGCTAAGTGCTTATTTAGAATGGGCTTGGCTTGCATGGTAAGTCCATGGATAGTCCATGGAGCATTAACCTATGGATATCATGGAAATGAAAGGTTATGGGTAATAGGGTTTACATGGATGTAACCCTAATCCACCACACTATATAAAGGAGCCCTTGGCACTTGAAATGGAACTAGTTTTCTTGTGAGAACAAGGGTGTGCGGATTTCAAGAAGAGTTTCTACAATTCTCTCAAGTTTCCAAGGTTTGTGGTGATTTGTGACTTCCATTTGAGGCATCCACATTATTGGTGCTAGGCTCTCAAACTCCAAGCAATCAACCACTACTAAAAGGTATGTAACTCTACTAGCTTATTATTTTTTTAAATGTTCCCCATGCCATGCTAGTTAGGTTAAGAACCTTGGAAAAACAAATTTGCATGTATTATAGTAAAAAATAGATCCAAGGTTTCTAGGACTGCATGTACACCATAGGAGTGTTAGAATGCTCAAAACCCTTCAGTTTCAACCTTAGAAGGCTAGATTTAGAGTTTGGGGCTTTAGTCTCGCTAAAAAGCATCTGAATGAGAGAAAGGTCTGAAGGAACTCGACGAGTTCGTTAGGGTTTCCCATGTTATCTTGGACGCGGTGTAAACTCGACAAGTTGGTGAGACAAATCAGAGAGTTGAGTTGAACTTTCCCGAATTTTATGAGAATAAAAGGAACTCGACGAGCCGCATAAATGCACTCGAAAAGTTGGGTCAACATGACTGTTGACTTGAGCGTTGACTTCCGTTGACTTTTAGGGTTTGGTCAAGTTGTGGACTTTGGAGGCCACGGAGGGGTAAAATGGTCTTTTACCCTTTTTGAGAATTAGTAAAGGGGTTTAGGTTAACATCTTTAGAGTTGTTATAAATTATTAATTAGGGATGATTATGATATATGTAGGAGGAGTCGTGACCGAATGTTGAGTACAAGACATACTTGCTTTGCTTACGAGGTGAGTCTTCTCACTATACTTACCTGAGTGGTAATTATTGTGCGACCAGAGGGTCTTATCCGAGTTTTTGACCAGAGGGTCTTATGTGCTTAGTGAGTTATGTGATATTACATATTCTGTCTTTGTGATTTATGTTGTATATTATTTTGTGCCTTATTGAGTTAGGACCAGAGGGTCCAAACCGAGTTGTGAGACCGGAGGGTCTTCACTGAGATACTGGACTGGAGGGTCGAACCCGAGTTGTGAGACCGAAGGGTCTTCACTGAGACACATGAACGGAGGGTCCTTATCGAGATATATCCATGAGAGGCTAATTATTTATGTATGGTATTTTAGGGGACTCACTAAGCTTTGTGCTTATAGTGTTGTGTGAAATGTGTTTCAGGTACATCTCAGGATCACGGAAAGGCACCGGCTAGAGATTATGTTTTGAGGATTCTGGGATATTGTCAAACATTTTGTTGTCTTGTGTTTTGGACAACTTATAATTTGGGTTTGAGAAATATGAAGTTGTGTTTTGTGTGGTTATAAAAATGAAAAAAAATTACTTGAAAATTTCAAAGTGTTTCAAGTTGGTATCAGAGCCTTAGTTTGAGGGATTCGGATGTACCCTCGGGTATGTCTGGATTCAAACTGAGGATTTGAGGAACTTTTCTAAAAGAAAATGATTTTCTAAATGAGTAAAATTTTTTAAGAGGAAACTAGATGAAGCAGTGTGTACAATCAACCAGAGCCCGAACAGTGATTTTCCCAAAATACCCTTACATTTTTATATTATGAGATGAGATACTTATGAAATATTAGAGCTGCATGTTAGATGATATGATAGGTATTTCAGGAATTTAGAGCTAAAGTTGCTTGATTCATGATGCTTTAGCCTAGGGGAATGTTATTGATTGATATTAGCTGCTATTTTCTCTGAGTGTGTGCTGAGTAGGGGTACATGGCAGGAATCTATTTGAGAGAGTTTTGAGTCGAGGAGTAATATGAGAGAGATACCTAGATGTGCATTTAAGGAATCTACTGAGAGACTAGTTTGATATTCGTGAGGGATAGAGTACTTGTGAATTAGGATCCTAGGAGGAGGACTTGGGGCGACTATGGGTTGGTGTAGAAGGTAGTATTGGGCCCGTACTACTGAAACCACCGGATCTATATGCGACCTAAGTAAGAATCTTATGATGCTAAGGAGAATTTAGGGGTGGGTAATTGAGTGTGCGCTTAGCCAGTACCTGATGATTTTTGTTTTTGTGTTTTAGAGTGACTATGGTGATTACCCGCAACAACCCCGGGGGTGGTGGTACTAGTGACGAGGAGATCCGCAGTATCATTGCTAAGGAGGTGGCTACAGCTATCAAGGAGACCATTCCAGAGATGTTCGGGTATATTAAGACCACGTTGATTGAGACTTTTGACAAGCGTTATGCCGCTGTCATAGAGGTTGCTGCTGCTGCAGCCACCGCAGTCCTGGCAGCTGCGAGGCCACTAGGGGGTGACTTGTTGTTGTTTCGTGAGTTCAGCAACACGAAACCACAAGAGTTTGACGGGACCTAGGACTCGATTTTTTATATGAGATGGATCTCCAACATTGAGGGATGTTTCTATACGTGTTCATGCGTCGAGCACTTGCGAGTTCAGTTTGCACTGAACCAGCTTCGCTTGGGAGCGAAGGACTGGTGGAAGTTTGTGACAACTGATTTTACTCTTGTAGTCCCAGTTTTTCAGAGATGAGTACGCTCCCCGGGTAGAGAGAGAACGCTTGGCCCAGGAGTTTCTGTCTCTCAAGAAGAAGATAGAAATAGTGACAGGGATTACGAGGATGTTCCATGAGAGGGAGTTGTTGTGCCCTAAGCACGTGTCTACGGAGCAGGCACGTGTGAGCTGGTACTTGAGAACTTTGAGGAGAGATATTCGGGAGTTCGTGGCAAACTTATCATATCGTACATTGGTTGAGTAACAGACCAATGCCAGGAGGAGAGAGATTGAGATGGAGATTCAGACCAGGGAGGAGGGAGAGCCTCAGGGGAGGGACAGGAGACTAGTACAAATGCAGCCGGCGACCAAGCGGGCTAAGCTCGCTGAGACGAGAGTAGGAGGCCAAAAGGGCGCATTTGTGGCAAGTACGGCAAGAGTCATGTGGGATCTTTCCGAGCAGGGATTTACAACAAATGTGGCAAGGAGGGGCATATGGCGAAGGACTACCCCAAGGGATTTTCGGTTTGCTTTCATTTCAACCAGACTGGGTACCGGAAGGCCGAGTGTCCTCAGCTCACTCAGGGATCAGCCCAGGCTTCCACTTCTGTTCCTTTGTGCATTACTGATGGCTGGTCGAGGAAGGCCGAGGCTCCGAGAGCTCGTGGGAGAGCATTCCAACTTAGGGCTGTTCACTATTTGGATAAAACCGAATTGTCCAATTGGACAATTTGGATTGGACTATTTGGTTCGGTTATTCGGATTTTTGGATTGGTTTTCAACAAAACCGAATTATTATTTTGGATTTCGGATTGGTTTTGGTTAATAAAATAAGAACCGAATAGTCCAAAAAAACCGAATAAACATTTATTATTTATTTATTTATAATATATATCTACAGTTATCTATTACTTTTGTAATTTATTTTTTCATATAGGTTCAAAACATTTCACCCGATAAAAAACATCAAAATGTATTATCTCTCAAAAGTTTTTCTATCTATAAAATATTGAGCTACAATATATTTGCTTAGTAGTTGTTTATAAATTTCAAATCACAACTAAATAATTTTTTTCACTTCTTGTGTAAAATTAGGTAATATTATAATTATATGTCGTTTTGAAATGTTTTTGGTTTTTGAAAACCGATCCAACCAAATTGTAATTTGATCGAATCGGATCGGATTTAAATTTAGTTTGGACTATTCGGATCCATGTTTTGAAAACCAAAATCAATTTGGATTCGCTTGATTGGATCGGATCAAACCGATCCATCCAAACGAGTTGTTGAGGAGGTCTGCGCAACACCTAACGTTGTTGCTGGTACATATCTCCTTATCCATGTTATTTTGAGATTTGTTTATACTTATATTGTGTTTCATATAGGTACTTTTCTTGTGAATTTTGTGCCTTCCTTGGTGTTATTTGACTCGGGTGCGTGTCGATCTTTCGTGTCTTTATCCTTTAGTCATCACATTAGTGTTAGACGCGAGGTGTTGAGTCGACCACTGAGGGTTTCTATAGCCGATAAGCACACGGTTTTTGCCACTGATGTATACCAGGGATATATTTTAGAGATTTTCGATGTTGAGTTTCCGATAGATCTGGTGTCGATAGCGTTGGGTGATGCCTGTGTCATAGTGGGCATGGATTGGTTGAGCCAGTTTGGAGCCGTGATTGACTGTGAGCGTCAGATGGTGACCATACGAGATCCTAGTGGGGGAGTACTTACTGTTTATGGCTAGGGAAGTAGATCGGGATCAGCTCTCTGCTTTGCCGCCAGGCTAAGGCAGAGTCTACAGTAGGGATGTGTGGGCTTTTTAGCATATGTGATGGATACATGGGTTGCCACTAAGAGGCTGAGTTCTGTTTCTGATGTTCCCATAGTATGTGAGTTCCCGAATGTTTTCCCCAAGGAATTGTCAGGTGTGCCTCCTGAGAGACAGGTGGAGTTTCGGATCGATCTGATTCCGAGGGCGGTGCCTATTGCCAAGACACCTTATCGCCTTGCGCCACCCGAGAAGCAGGAGTTATTCTCGCAGCTCCAGGAGCTGCTAGGGAAGGGATTCATTAGACCGAGTAGCTCGCCATGAGGAGCATCGATCCTTTTTGTCAAGAAAAAAGATGGTTCACACCGGATGTGCATCGACTACCAGGAGTTGAACAAGTTAATGGTCAAGAACCGTTATCCACTACCGAGGATCGATGATTTGTTTGATCATTTGCAGGGGGCGTCTTGGTTTTCCAAGATTGATTTGAGATCGAGGTATCATCAGATGAGATTCTGCGAGAAGGATATCCAGAAGACAGCCTTTCGGACTCATTATAGGCATTACGAGTTTGTGGTGATGCCTTCCGGGCTCACCAATGCATCGACATCGTTCAGGGACCTCATGAACCGGGTGTGTAGGCCCATGTTGGATCGGTCAGTGATCATGTTCATCGATGATATTTTGGTGTACTCGAGGTCTAGGGAACAACATGAGGAGCATCTGTGGGGGATTCTTGGAGTGTTGAGGATGGAAAGGCTTTATGCCAAATTCTCCAAGTGTGATTTCTGGTTAAGAGATGTCCAGTTTTTGGGACACCTCGTTAACCAGAGTGGGATTTTGGTCGACCCGGCCAAGATTGAGATAGTTATGCGATGGGAGGTGCCGCAATCCCCATCCGAGATCAGGAGTTTTCTCGACCTAGAAGGCTACTATTGGAGGTTTATCAGATATTTCTCCAAGATCGTCGTTCCTCTCACCAAGTTGACCTAAAGGGCGTTATCTTTACTCGTGGGCCTGAACAGTAGGCATCATTCGAGACTCTTCACTAGAGATTGTGCGAAGCTCCAATGTTAGCTCTTCCGGAACGAGTAGAGGACTTTTTAGTCTACTGTGATGCATCCATATCAGGTATGGGTGCCATGTTGATGCAGAGGGGGCATGTGATAGCATATGCGTCGAGGCAGTTGAAGCCTCATGAGATGAGGTATCCCACCCTTGATTTGGAGTTGGGGACGGTGGTATTCACCCTCAAGATTTGGCGCCACTATCTCTATGGTGTCCGATGTACCATATACACAGACCATAAGAGCCTAAAGTACCTTATGGATCATATCAACCTAAATATAAGACAAAAGATGTGGATGGATGTAGTGAAAGACTAGGACTGTGAGATTTTGTATCACCCTGGCAAGACTAACATGGTAGCTGATGCCGTGAATCGTACGGCAGCGAGTGCTCCGATCTGAGATGTGTGCATAAGGATAACGGTGATGACTCCAGTCTTAGATACCATCCGAGAGGCCCAAGTGGTGGCTATGAGACCAGAGAACCGTAAGAGAGAGCGGGTGATTAGGTAGATTTATGAGTTTGAGATTGATAGTCGGGGGCTTATGACCTTCCGTGGGCGGATATAGGTTCCATATTCGGGTGGAGCTCAACGAATTTTGATGGAGGAGGCCCATAGGTCGAGATTATCAATCCATCTTGGGGCCACCAAGATGTATTTGGATTTGAAAAAGGATTATTGGTTGCCCTGTATGAAGAGATATGTGGCATGGGTAATTGAGAGATGCTTGATGTGTCGTCAGGTCAAGGCAGAGCACTAGCGTCCTCTTAGCCAGTTACAGCCTTTGGAGATTCCCATGTGGAAATGGGAACAGATCTCCATGGATTTTATTACCAAGTTACCGAGGACTATGCGAGGTGTCGATGCAATATGGGTGATTGTAGATCGGTTGACGAAGAGTGCTCACTTCCTGGCTATAAGTGAGAGCTCTTCCACAGAGAAATTGGCCAAGGTCTACGTTCGAGAGGTGGTGGCACGACATGGGGTGCCAACATCGATACTGTCAGATCATGATGCACATTTTACTTCTAGGTTCTGGAAGAAATTTCATGAGGAGTTGGGCACTCGGCTACATTTCAGCACCGCATACCACCCACAGACAAACGGGTAGAGTGAGCGGACGATTCAGACGCTCGAGGACATGTTACGCGTGTGTGTTATGGATTTTGGTGGGAGTTGGGACACTTATTTGCCCTTGGCTGAGTCTTCATACAACAACAACCATTACTCCAGTATCGGTATGCCTCCCTTTGAGCTTTTATACGTGAGGAGATTCCGGACTCCCATCTGTTGGGGGGAGGCTGGGAAGAGAGTGATGGGGAGAACTCAGATAGTGCTCAATACGATAGAGCAAATCCAGCAGGTCAGACAGAGGTTACTGACGACCCAGATTCGTTAGAAGAGTTACGTAGACTGGAGACGTTCCGAGCTAGAGTTCCAGGTCGGCGATTTTGTCCTCCTGAAGGTATCCCCATGGAAAGAGATGATCTGATTCAGGAATCGGGGCAAGCTGGGCCCTAGATACATTGGCCCATTCAGAGTGATTGCTCGAGTAGGTAAGGTTGCTTATCGGTTAGATCTTCCTGCGGAGTTAAGTCAGATCCATAACACCTTCCATGTATCCCAGCTGAGGAAGTGTGTAGTCAACGAGACGACAGTGGTCCCTTTAGAGGAAATTAAGGTTGATGATTGCCTGAACTACATTGAGAAGCCAGTAGCAATTTTGGATAAGAAGGTGAAACTCTTGAGGAATAAAGAGGTATTATTGGTTCAGGTTCAGTGGCAGCATCGGAGGGGATCCAAGTGGACTTGGGAGCTGGAGTCCGAGATGCGTGAGCAGAACCAGAGTTGTTTCCAAAAAATGACTTTGAGGGCAAAGTCTAATTCTAATGGTCTAACACGCCGACTCCCAGGTATAAAAATTAAAGCTTATATTCACATTCTTAGACCTACTCGACGAGTTGGATGCACCAACTCATCGTGTAGAAGCGGATCAGGCCGTGTGATTTAAGAGGTCTACTCGACGAGTAGGAAATGGAAAATGAAACCCTAATTTTCAGGGTTTTACACCCTATTTAAAGGGTCATTAGCCTCCCTTACCGTCTCCCTTGAGCTCAGAAAACCCTAATCGCATCTACTCTCCATTTTTGTGTGTGAAGAAGCTTGGAAGGTGGATTTTGTGAACATAGCTTGAAGTCTAAGGAGCTTGGAGCAAGGAGAAGCTTATGGATCTGATTTCTACTTCATTTCAGCATCATCTTGAAGGTAACAAGTTGTTACCTTGACTTCTCTCTAGCTAGATCTCTTCATGCAAAGGTTTAGGGCTATTTCTAGTTTGTTGTGGACTTATTTTTGGTTTTGGGCATGATCTGAAATTGTAACTTCAGATCTGGACTCCTCTAGCCCCTTATAGTCGTAAAGTTCTAGTCTTTAGCAAGTTATGGTCTTCTTCTTACCTAAAACTTCTTCTTTAGCTTGTTCTTGGCCTTTAAAACCTTGCATGCATGTAAATTTTGTAACTTTACGTGATAACTTCACCTTAGGAAGCTATATCTACAATTTGGAGCTTTGGGGTAGCTTAAAAACGTCTGAATGAGAAATAGACTGAAGGGACTCGACGAGTTGCAGGGTCAACTCGAAGAGTCATATGAAGATTGGTCATTTTTGGTTTCTGCATGGACTCGGCGAGTCACTGAGATGAATCGATGAGTTAGTTAAGGTTTTCTCAACATTTGGACATCACATGGACTCGACGAGTGGTCTAGAAACTCGGCGAGTCAACTAGGGTTTTCACGATTTCTCTAGTTCTGGAAGAACTCAACGAGTCAGTGGGCTACACTCGACGAGTTGGGTAAACATGGACTGTTGACCTTGACCATTGACTTTGACTTTGACCAAGGGTTGACCAGTTTGACTTTTGGGGGTATTTTAGTAAATTAGAAATTTATAGAAGTGGATCACTAGTGGATGTAGGTTATTGAGTGTGGAGCTGTATTTAGAGAGTTGACATTATCATCCCGAGCTACTTGTGAGGTGAGTCTTCCTCACTATACTCAAGGGTCTAAGGCACCCAGGCCGACCCTTTTGGATTATTATCCTGATATGTTATATGCTCGAGTATCATATGATCTGTTAGATTAGTATCCTAGTAGATAGGATGTTATTATGTTATTATGATCTGTTAGATCAGTATCCTGATAGATATGAAGATATTATGTTATTATGATCTCTGTTAGATCAGTATCCTGGTAGATAGGATGTTATTATGTTGTTATGATCTGTTAGATCGGTTTGTTTGTCTATAGAATGTTATGTGATTATTTGATATATGTGCACATGTTTGATTGGTGGTTGAGGCTTATCTGCTTTGTGCGAGAGCCAATAGACTAGGGCATTCCATCTCGATGGTTGTGGGCCGTGAATATTCCATCCCGAGGATGATTGGACTCGTAATATGTGGGCATTCCAACCCGATGGTTTTGGGCCGAGGGTATACCATTCCGAGGATGACTGGACCCATAGTATTTTGGCATTCCAACCCAATGGTTGAGGGCCTAGGGCATTCCAACCCGATGGTTGAATGGGCCCATAGTATGTTGTTATTATATATGTGTTACTTGTTGTGCGGGTATTTTGGGGGAACTCACTAAGCTTCAGGCTTACAGTTTTGGATTTTGTTTCAAGTACTTTAGATGATCGCGGGAAGGCGAATGCATGATCGTGCACCTCCTCACATTTTTATGATCTGGATTTCTGGGATACTCTGATGTTTAAACTATTTTGAAAACACTTTGTAATAACTTAATGGTTTTGAATGGTTGAAAAAGTTTTAAATTGGCTTGATTTTTATGGGTGTTACAAGTGGGGGAGAATTGTAACATCCCGACTCCCAGGTATAAATTTAAATTGTTTTATATTCATTTTGATAGGGAAACTCGACGAGTTGGAGGCCCCAACTCGTCGAGTAGAGACTAAGATAGTCATGTGGATTTTAGAGTCAACTCGATGAGTTGGAGGACCAAACTCGACGAGTAGGAGCTGAGCGGGAAAACCCTAATTTTCAGGGTTTGCACCCTAATTAAAGGACCTTAAGTCCTTTACCCCGCCTCCCTCATCACATTATCCCCCCTGAGAGAAACCCTAATTGAGCTATCATCCACTGTGAGAGAGAGAGTGAGGCTAAGGCCATGTTTGATATTGGTCTGACTGAGTCTAGTCAGACCTTTTTGGCTAACTCGGTCAGCTAATGTTGTTTGATAAACAAATATTACACGTCTGACTCGGAAATAAACATCTGATTAGGAAAGATCTTGGAAGCCGACTGACTGAGAAAGGGAAAAAGAATTTCAATTGTACCCGTTGCCCTAACGTATCTTACAGCGCCTCCTTTCTTCTTCTCTTCGAGCGGCTGTTTTCTTTCTCCCGTAACCAACAACCATCGTCGACCCATCCTTCATCTTCTAGCCACCGATCGAAGATCCTTCTTCATCTAATCAGGTACGTTCTGCAATTAATTTCCAATTTTATGTCTAAAGTTCCAATTTTATCTTTAAAAGTTCCGATTTTGCCATTCTTTCTCTAAAAGTTTCGATTTTTTTTTCTCTTGAATGTTTGATGTTCAATTGATTTTGCTCTTATATTCATACATACCTAAATTTTATACCTTTGTGAAATGCGATCATTCCAGTCAACAATTGATTTTGCACTTAAATCAATGTTTGATGTTCAATTGATTTTGCTCTTAAGATGATATGAAAAATTCTGTTATACCAAAGTAGCGGGATGTTGTTAATTGTCGACAATTTTGAAATCCGAATGCTTATAATGATGTCAGTTGTTTCTTTTTCATTGTGTAATTACAAATTGAATGATGAAATACAGAAGCGTCTCACTTCTTTTTAGATATTTGATCGAATGGAATGATCACATTTCAGGACTAGGTAATCTTTTAATTGAAGTCCCATGGGAGGTTTTGTTATGTTTATTCCTTTGCAATAATCATAAGCAATAAGAGTCGGAATTTAAGCAATATGTCTCATAAATAAAGATCATTCTGCCCTAAAAGTTGGTATAAATCTGATAATTAATTCCAAAACTTATTGATGTTATGATTAAATATTGATCAGGTATGATAGGTTTCAAATTATGTTGTCATTGATTATATAAAACTATGGTAACCATTGAATTATTTGTAATCACATTTGGTATCTTGAAGGTTAGCTGTAGAGGTGGTTGTCAAGGTGGGTGAAGAAGATGAGGGGTGAGAGATGGTGATTTGATGATCGATCATGGCTGCTCTTGTTCAAGTCTTATTTTATTTCCAAGATATCATCAAGTATGTGATGTAATCAACAACTACTTTGTTTGTTTTTTTGAATTCTCATGCAAAATTTCTAGTTCAGATATTAGATCATTTCTTGAATTTGTTACCCCATTTTGCATAATTCCAATTAATGTGTGGAATGTCGGAAACAAATTGGTGTTTGTTGGAAATGATATTTTTGAATAATTTGTTTTGTATATTATGCAAATCGAAGAATCTCTTTTGTTTTTGGGTTAAATATTCATATGTAGTATGTGATCAATTGTGGCAGGGTAAAATGGTCATTTTTAGTAGTCAGCGCATTCAGTCAGATCTACAATCAAACAACATGGTTTCTTACTCACTCAGGATTTCTTACCCAAACAGAACTTTCCCAGTCAGAACTTTATTAGTCAGAAACTATCAAACGGGGCCTAAGAGTGTGAGTTTTGGTGCATTATTTGAAGGAGCTTGAAGAGTAGAGGGCCTGGAACGAGAATGAATATTTGGATCCGACACTTATTCAGTGGTAGCAGCCCTTTGGAGGTAAAAAGGAATAACCCTGACCACTTATTTGATAGATCTCTCAACTAGAGAGTTTATGGCCATTTCTATCTTCTTTTTGAGTCATTTAGTTGTTTGAGCATGCTTTGAAGATAAGACTTCAGATCTGGACAATACTAGGTCCCTTAGGCCTAAATATTTAATCTTTATCAAGCTTTGGCCAACTTCCATGCCTTAAACCATTTGTTGAGCTTTATTTTGGCAAACTTAGCCCTAGATGCCATACATGGACATAAAGCTTGCAGCTTTACATGATGTTTCATCCTTAGAAAGCTAGATCTAGAGTTTGGGGATTTAGTCTCGCTAAAAAGCATTTGAATTAGAGAAAGGTCTGAAGGAACTCGACGAGTTGGTGAGTCAAATCGACAAGTTGGTTAAGGTTTCCCCCGTTATCCTGGACGCGGTGTAAAATCGACGAATTGGTGAGACAACTCGGCGAGTTGAGTTGAATTTTCCCGAATTTTATGAGGACAGAAGGAACTCGAAGAGTCGCATAGATGCACTCGACGAGTTGGGTCAACATAAACTGTTGACTTGAGCGTTGACTTATGTTGACTTTTAGGGTTTGGTCAAGTTGTGGACTTTGGAGGCCATGGAGGGGTAAAATGGTATTTTACCCTTTTTCTAGAATTAGTAAAGGGGGTTGGCCTAACATCTTTAGAGTTGTTGTTATAAATTGTTAATTAGGGACGATTATGATATATGTAGGCTGAGTCGTGACCAAATGTTGAGTACGAGACATACTTGATTTGCTTACGAGGTGAGTCTTCTCACTATACTTACTTGAGTGGTAATTATTGTGCGACCGGAGGGTCTTATCTGAGTTATTGACCGGAGGGTCTTATGTGCTTAGTGAGTTATGTGATATTACGTATTCTGTCTTTGTGATTTATGTTGTATATTATTTTGTGCCTTATTGAGTTAGGACCAGAGGGTCCAAACCGAGTTGTGAGACCGGAGGGTCTTCACTGCGATACTGGACTGGAGGGTCCAACCCGAGTTATGAGACCGGAGGGTCTTCACTGAGATACATGACCGGAGGGTCCTTATCGATATATAGCCATGAGAGGCTAATTATTTGTGTATGATATTTTTGGGAACTCTCTAAGCTTTGTGCTTATTGTTTTGTGTGAAATGTGTCTCAGGTACATCTCAGGATCGCGGGAAGGCACCGACATGATTGTACACACCAGCTAAAGATTATGTTTTGAGGATTCTGGGATATTGTCAAACATATTGCTCTCTTGTTTTTTACGTACCAGCAACAACATTAGGTGTTGCGCGGACCTCCTCCGCAGTTAGCTGGAAAGCTATCCCACGAGCTCTCGGAGCCTCGGCCTTACCCGGTCGGCCATCAGTAACGCGCAAAGCAGCAGGAGCGGAAGCCTGGGCTAACCCCTGAGTGAGCTGAGGACACCCGACCGTCCGGTGCCCAGTCTAGTTGCGTGAAATATGGTTATTACTAGTTAATAGAAAATTGATTTGTGGTATGTTAGTTTGAGGTACAAAACTAAGAAAAACAAATATAATCATGTTATATGTTCTTAAGAAAAAGCTATTACCACAAAGCTATAAAGACTAGGATTTTTATGAACAAAATATGGTTGTTCTAGCAAAAATGGTTATAATCTAGTTTTTACACCATTTTTGGATATAAACCAAAATACGTTATTTGGGACACATGTAGATATGTTAACTTATATGTATTTATATATTTGGTTATATATATATATATATATATATATATATATATATATATATATATATATATATATATATATATATATATATGGACGTAACAAAACATTTATAATAAACTATAACTGGTATAGTTTATGGGTCATTAACACTACTTTATCATTTTGGACGGACATATAGTTATTTAAAGGTATAATTATTTTACACTATGTAACTACTATGCAAAGGTAATACTTCCATATGCAAAAGGGTTTTCAATACACCATAGGTAAACCCGTTAATACAAATTTGTGAGACATAGTCTTTAATTATATCCAAAATCTCGGTAAGAGAGCATGACACTTGTGTATAGATCTATACGGGACTGACAATCCAGCACCTAAGCTGTTAGCTACAACTAGACCGGCAGGTCTGGGGTGACAATTGTCTAACATTTTGACGCCAGAAGAACGTCGCAGCAGGCCAACTAGTCTTAGCATGGTTGTAATAACTAACATGGGGTATTAACAATACATCTGGTTTACGGGGCTAACATACATTCAAATGGTTTTATATAATAATAAAACTACATGATACTATTTTCTAGTACAACACTAGTTACATTTTTGGTCTTAGGGTTTAAGACTTACAACTCATTTTTAAAGAAAATATTAGATTTTATGAAAGCGCATTCTATCATTTTACAAGGAGAAGTTACAGATTTTTCTCATACAAAACTCTTATAAACACACCAACTTAATTGTTAACACTTTTACAAAACTATTTGTATTCTCAGGAAATCAGTAAACAGGTAATCAAAAAGGTTTTGAGAATGGGGCGTCACGACGTCATGTTAATTATTTTGTCATATGTATTCGGTATTGAATCAAATAATGTTTTGGATACATTGTAATCTTCTTACTTATAATCATGATGGTTTTATGGCTTTGATCACTACTATTCATTAGGGGTGTTCGCGGTACGGTTTGAAACCGTGAAACCGGCCAAACTGGTCATCGGTTTGGTTTTACGGTTTGCGTTTTTATTTACGGTTTGGCTTGCAGTATTGAACTTTTCAAACCGTAATGAATGGTTTGGCTTACGGTTTTTATGATTTCAAACCGTATAAAAACCGGACCAGACCATAAGATATATATATATATATATATATATATATATATATTCTTTTATGTGTAAGTGTATTTTATTATATTATATATTAACTTTTATATAAAATTAATAAAATTTAAAACCCAGGTTTAATTAGCCCAGATTACCAATAGTTTCTTTTGTGGACTGTAGTGTAAATGAAGCCCAACAACTGCAAGTCCACCTCTCCACCTCCAAGCAATCGTTTGATTCGTTTCCACTTGCCCTAAACCTAATCGCAAAGATGGCAAATCGCAAAACAGAGTCTCCTCTCGACTATGTTGTTCTTCTGTCTACTCTCTAGCATTACCGATGCTGACGGTATCAGCCCTCTTACCACATCTCCCCCGTCTGTAGCTGCTCCATCTAGCCGTCTACACTTCGCCTGCAGCAACTCAGCCTCTAACTCCATCAACTTAGGCTCCATCTCTCCAAACGTAGCTAAGCTTCCTTACCTGTACGAACTCGACATCAACAACAACTTATTTTCTTGAACTTTTCCAAACTCAATACTAGGTATTAACAACTTATCGTTTCTTAATATCCGGTTTAATCTATTCTTCGTCGTAAGCAGCTCCGCCTGCAGCAAGAGTCGAAGTTGTTTCCTTTCACAAAAGACGCAAGCAGGTCCCTTTCTCGTCTTTCCATTTTGAACAAATCGTTTATTTATTTATTTATTTTAATCCAAGCTCTAAGCCTCTAACTTTTGATAATCTAATTCATACTCAAATGGATACATGTTTAGATGTTTGTTTAACATCACATATTCTGATAATCAGTAATTCATTTTGTTGTTCGTTGTTCTGATATTCGAATGAAAATTTACCCCCTGTGCTTCAGTAAACAGATGCAGACAACCACCTATGAAGTTGTGAATGGAAGATATTTAAAGACATCACAAACCAAGCATGAAAACAAAACAAAGGTGCTTGTGACTAATACATTGTAAAGCTTCAAAAGAAAGTTGTGATATGTATATTAATTTAATATTACTGATTGTTAGGATACAACATCTGAGACACTTGATATAGTTGGTGCCTTCCAAAAGCTACTAAGCTAATGCTGCTAAGCGTGAGAAAAAACAAAGGTGCAAAACAACTTGATGCCCTAATGAAGGTAATTTGAAATCTAGTAATGATACAAGTTTTCAAGTTTCAAATGGTATCTAATTATCTACCTATTGTTGTATTGTTTGTTCATGATTTAACTGGAGAATGTTGGACATCTCCTTCAGATCAGGTATGACACTGTGGCTTCTTTTATTTTTTAATTTTTTTTGTTTATGTTTAATCTTATTTTGTTTATTTTAAATAATAATGCTTTTTTTTTAATTTACCAAGAAATAAAAGAAAGATTCAGTGAGCATCTTTGGATTGATCCTGTATTAACATATAATTATTGTGAGTTCTTCTAGAGTTGCTAAATATTTTCCTAGATATATAAAAGTATAAACACGGACCTAGGGTCTATTTGGTTTAATTCAACCTTTGTAAATATTATTGGTCTTGAAGATTATATAAATAAAATTACAACTATATCATTCCATATATTTGTTGTAGTGGTTTCCAGTTGAAGAATAGAGTGCATGAGGTGTTGGTATCTCAATCAGCAAGACTCAACGTTCAGAAACCCTCGAGGGCATTATGGACAACATTTGTTCTCCAAGGAAAACTTTCATCTAATATGTTTTTTTCTAGGTTCATCTGTTTTACAAACAACAATAGTGTTTTCATATGTTTTATTATTTAAATAGTAAATATCATGTAACTTAGTCCTGTTAGGTTATTTTTATTTTTGTAAGTTTTTCTTTTCATGTACGGTGTACCAATGTAATCGTTTCATTTTACAAAATTAGTTTAATGCACTCGACTAAAATGGGCCTAAAAAGCCCAAACCGTGAAGCCAAACCGTTAGTAACAGTTTGGTTTGGTTTTAAATTTTAAATGGTTTGGATTCGGTTTTTGCTTGACAAAAACCGTTACTAAAGGTTTGGCTTCGGTTTGACCTAAAAACCGAAAAAACCGGACCGTGAACACCCCTATTATTCATTATGTTATCATACTGTACATGAAGTCATCCACCCTCAGACGTTTCCGCCATTCTGGTTTGGGGGTGTGACAATTTCTTTGGTTTAGCATTAAATCATTGAAATTACTTAGAACAAGGGCTTTATGATGGTAGAAATCATCTATAGCTTATGGATCATGACTCCCTTATGGATATGTAAGCATTGACATCCTCCAGAAATTGGGGATTCCTTCGTTCTTAAGGCTAATCAACTTTCTTAGGTTCAATTGCTTCGATTGAATCCTTGATTTTTATTAAGGTGTGTTGTGGGCTTCTCTAACCTCCATACTACCTTTGAGGAATCTTGGCATATCATGCTTCATGATTACTATAACCAATTTGGGATAAATGATAAGCTTCATATTGAATCCTAATGATAAACATACAAATGTCCATTATACTGAATTGCCTTGATTGACCAATTCTCTATAATATTTTAGCATCTCACCATCTTGCTTAATTGCAAGTATTTTAGTTCTTCAAGTCTTTTAGTTTTCAAGCAATCACACCCCCTCTTTTAGTTTAATTGTAGTTAGTTTTATTGCACTACTTCTATTAGATTGCATTAATGATTGAAGACAATCATTATCTCGAGGATCGATACCCCTTTTTACCATTATCTTATGTTTTATTTGCAAACAAATGGTGTAATTTGCTTGGTGGACTTGACATCCCACCAGTGGACTACTTGGGCTAAGGGCCAGGGTAGCAATGGTCTTAGGCATCACATTTTCATCATCTTTTATGGGTATATACACTTTATTTGGGCAAAGTTAACAATCTTTTAACATTTAAGCCCAACTGGAAGCCTTTGGGCGTGGAAAATGAGCGACTAATGAACAAAATAAGCATGCAACATCTTCAGTTTCCTGGTAATCCATCTTTCACGCCTAAATTGAAATCGATAAGTCATGGCATAAGATGAGGAAACTGAAACAATATAGTTATATAAACACGTCATTGATATTTTTGTTCTTCTTGTCTTCTCTTTTAATTCTTATATTCGACTTTGTGATTTTTTTTCAAACTAACCATCTATCGGCAATGCTTCAGAAATTAGACTTCAATTTGATATTAGAGTTTTAAGTTCTCTTTCTTCTTCTTCTTCTTGACTTTTTGAGTTATGAATTCTCCTTCACTGCTTCTGTTTTTTATTTCAATTTGAGGTAACTATTACTGGTTTTGGATAGTCATTAGTTTCCTGAAACTATAAATTTTTTGATTTCTGATATTCTAATTGTGAAGTATAGAAGTAGTGAAACTTTTCTTACTGATCCGAGAACTGCAGTCAGCGAATATTCTTGCTGAAGTAATTTTCATTTGAGAACTGTAATATTAATAATGCTTGGAGGCTAAACGCATAAAACCATGGCATCGACATCTCCTAAATTCCTCAGTTGAATGGTTTAATTGTGAAAATTAATAATATGACTTTGGTTGAAAGAGTAAGATATCTTCCTTGCTTATATCATTTAAGGGTGTCGGTTGCAACTTACAAGGCTTTTCTGCCCATTATGAAAGATGATAGATCTAAGAGTAAATTACATAACAAGGGCATTATTGTCTTTTCATTTGTATTCAACAAAATAAAGTAAACGGATGGGTTAAATCCTAGGGACCAAAACTGTTACCAAATAGTGTAATAGGGACCTTCCATGATCAAATCAGGATACTAAGACCAAAACTGTTATTTCATGAAAACCATAGGGACCAAGATTGTAATTTACTCTATTTGTAAAAGTTTGACTGAAATTGTGATATGGTTATAAATCATAATCAGTTGGAAAAGGCTCAAAAAAAAATAAATAAATAAAAAAAATAAAAAATCATGAACTTATCAACTTTCGATTTCCCCAACAAAATAAACAAAATAAAACATTGTTTACGCTCATCTTCACTCGGTTTCTCCTCTACCAGATAGATCATCGCCATCAACAAGAGTGATTTAAGAGACGTACGCAGAAGGAACACATCATCGATTCGTTTCTCTTTCAATCCAGAGGGGTAATGGGGTTCTCTTCAATACCACCACTAAGCAAATCTCCAAATTAAACACTTTGTGTTCATCTCTTTCCCCTCTGTCAAAAATAAAGAAGAAAAAAACCCTAATTTAGTACCCTGAAAAACCCCTAATTTCATTCCCCGCAAAGCGAAAACCCCTTTGCTTTTCCAGATTCACCCACAAGTATATCCACATTTGATTTCTGGGTTTTTGATTTTCGAAACCAAACATGACCTCCTTGAAGCCCATTTTGTCTCACATCGATAACATCCCCTCCACTCCGGGAAAATTCAAGCCGGACAAATCATCTCTGTACTACCTTCACCACCGTTTCCGCCTCCATAGCACTGTCCCAAGAATAACATTTTGGTCGCTCGTTTTTCTGGCTTTGATCTCTTTATTCTTCTTTATGTCGCCGCCTTCCACCACCGCCCCTCGCCGCGGCCTCCGTACCACCGCTTCCTACGGCGGATCGGGTTGGGAGAATCAGGTCAAAGCATCTGCTAAAATTCGTTCGCGCAATGGTCATTCGGTACTCGTCACCGGCGCCGCCGGTTTCGTCGGTGCACACGCGTCGCTCGCTCTTAAACGCCGTGGAGATGGTGTCGTCGGACTCGACAATTTCAATTCGTACTACGACATTACCCTAAAGAAATCACGAAAATCACAACTCCTTGACCGCGCCGGCGTGTTCGTGGTTGACGGTGACATAAACGACGCAGTTCTCCTCCGTAAACTCTTCGGCCTAGTCCACTTCACTCACGTCCTCCACCTTGCGGCGCAAGCCGGTGTCAGGTACGCCATGGTAAACCCTAATTCCTATATCAAATCAAACGTCGAGGGATTTGTAAACCTCCTAGAAGTTGCGAAATCAACAAACCCTCAACCTGCAATCGTCTGGGCATCTTCTAGTTCGGTTTACGGCCTGAATTCGAAGGTACCCTTCTCTGAAAAAGACCGAACCGATCAACCGGCAAGCCTCTACGCCGCCACAAAAAAAGCCGGTGAAGAAATCGCTCATACTTACAACCATATCTACGGTCTTTCAATCACCGGGTTACGTTTCTTTACTGTATACGGACCTTGGGGTAGACCAGATATGGCGTATTTCTTCTTCACTAAAGACATCTTGAAAAGACGACCGATTTCCATATTCGAAGGGCCTGATCATGCTACTGTGGCAAGGGATTTCACGTACATTGATGATATCGTGAAGGGTTGTTTATCGGCTCTGGATACTGCAAAAAAGAGCACCGGGAGTGGAGGGAAAAAGAAGGGCGAAGCACAGTTTAGGATCATTAATTTAGGGAACACTTCTCCTGTTTCAGTGAATAAACTAGTTAGCATATTAGAGAAACTGTTGAAGGTGAAAGCTAAGAAGAAGGTGGTTTTGATGCCTAGAAATGGCGATGTGCCATTCACCCATGCAAATATCAGTTTGGCTCGGAAGGAGCTTGGATACAGACCCACTACAGATTTGGAAACAGGGCTAAAGAAATTCGTGAAATGGTATCTTGATTATCATGGTGCAAAGAAGAAGAGTGCATGGTGAATTGAGATAAATCAGGTTTGTTTTAACTCATGAACCCTTCTTCCATTAATTTGGTTTGATGATTTGTATGCATTCAGCATTCTTTTTGAACACTTTAGTGGAAGTGGAAGTGGAAGTGGAAGGAAGACTTTACTGTTTAGATCGAGTTATGTGAGGTCATATGTACAGTCTGTTGACTTGGTTCCATTCAGATTTGTACGTACTTAGTGTTGGTCAGATGGATATAATCCTTATTTCCTATATCTATTATTATTTTTATTAGTTTTTAATATTTAGTATGATGAATTGATGATCTAAATAACCTAATTAATAGGTTGGTTTTCAGGTTTATTCATCTAGACTTACTTTTCATCATAGTGTTGCATTGCATTGCATGGTTTGTTATTGTTCTGGTTTTTTACTCGATGTCAATGATTGATTATGCAAGTAAGTTGAGTGTTTATCTTTATAAGTTGTGTATGTTGGTTTGATTGCATGTTGATTTCATGATTCATAAATTATTCGAAGCTTTGATCGATTGTTAGGTAGGTATATCAATTAGATTGTATAGTTCAACAAAGTCCAAATAAGATTAAGCTTTTCATTGTTGATAATGTATCAAAGTTTGTGTTTTCATCCCTTGGATTATTGTTTAGATTGTATCCCTCTCTCTCTCTCTCTCTCTCTCTCTCTCTCTCTCTCTCTCTCTCTCTCTCTATAATTACATTTGATCTAGAAAAACAATTATAATTAGTATTTTAGGATATGATGTAGTTGTTGATATTACATGATGCAACTAATTAAATGATAGAATAATTTGAAAAAAAGAAATTATTGGTGCTAACGAAGTTCTAGTGTCTTCATCATAGATTAGATATGTTGTGTATTGTATGATCCATCGGTGGGATTTAGGTAAGATAACTGCAATTTCTAGATAGACATTATTCTTATATAATCTTGGATTTAACGTCTTACCAAATGAATACCATATTTCAAATGGGTTATCTTTATAAAAATAAAGGAAATTAGAAACAAGTTGTTATTTTGCATAAAATTATAAATTACTTGGAATGAAAAGTAAGTTCATGAATTTTCTTTTATTTTGTCCCAATATATTTATAAAATGTAGACTAAATTACACGAATCGTCCTTGTATTGGTGTCAAAAAAAACATTCAGTCTTTTTTTTCAAAAATTAACTTGGACTGTTTCTGTATAATTTTTTTTTTTTTTTTAAAATTAACTTGGACTGTCTCTGTATAATTTTTTTTTCACTCAGGTCGTCCTTTTTGACATAAAATGACCCTTTCACCATTAATAATTTTTTTTAAAACTTTTTAATATTTATTTATCATTTTTTAGATTAAAAAAAAATAATACCTTACCAATCAACCCATCCCTTCCGCTCCCCCTTCCCCTTTGTTTTCCCATTTTCCTTCTACATCATTGAAACGAGGTCTCCAGGAGAAGACCACCATCCATCGCTCCATCTCCATCTTAGATTCTACATTCGCCGCCTATGTATCACTGTCACATATCTACACACTAGTCACGAAGTTGCCGACAACCACAACCACACATCTCTTCTCTTTCTTTCTCTGCCATCATTATAGCAACCATCGTCGTCTTCATCTGCATTCGAAACCACCACCCCCTTCTTCTGCACACCACCATCACCGTCTTCTCCTTCACCCCTCGCTTAATAGAAATGGAAGAACGAATCTATTTTTTTCGCCTCTATCTCTGTTTGAAACCCTAGATCGGAGGGATGAAACGTGTAAATTTAAACTAATGAAGAATGGCATGTGCAACTTTTAACCACACAATGGACGAGTCCAAGTTAATTTTTAAAAATAAGGGTTGAAAATGCTTTTTAGCACCTTGACAGGGACGATTCTGTAATTTACTCAAACATATAATTCAAAAACAGTAACCTCACAAAGTCGCAGCGAAGCCCACACTGACACATTCCAAATGGGCTTATTTGTTATGTTTGTCGTTTATGATATTGATGGGTTTATATCACATAAAATTCAGTTTTATTTTCCCGTATAGCCAATTTAAATAGCCACATTAAACACTTTACATGTTCTATCTATAGCTTATGCATATCACCATGTGATATCAAAGTTTGTTCCATACAAATTTTATATTTTCAAAATTAAAATTTTGTTTTAAATTAAATGATAACTGTATATTGTTTTATTTTAATTGTAATCATGTTATTGGTATTAAATTATCGGTGTTTGAGTTTGAGTTTGCTCATATGATGAATTTCTTAGAGCCTCTTTTATAGTAGAGCTTATTTGTTAAGCTTTTTCATGATGCCTATTAATTAACTCATATATTCAAATAAAACTCAAAAGAATCTTCATAGTACTAAAGCATATTCATCAACTTATTATGAGACCCACCAATTATATATATATATATATATATATATATATATATATATATATATATATATATATATATATATATATATATATATATATATATATATTTATATTTTATGTTCCCTTAGGAACAGTAAAGTTCCTGAGGGTTTGACATAATTGGTCCCTCTTTTTTATTTATTTTTACATTTTTGGTTATTTTTTAGGAACGTTTTAATATTCAAAGTTTGGCCACAAAGCTTTAAGGAATTGACAACTTTGGTCCCTTTTCTAAAAACTTGTTAATTCCAACCCTTTATAGTAAACTTACACCTTTTTTTGTCAACTTTGTCCCCTTTTTTTTTACCCATTTTGACACTTTTAGTCATTTGAATCAAATTTTTTTCAATTTTTAGGAACCTTTTAATATTCAAAGTTTGGCCACAAAACTTTAAGAAATTGATGACTTTGGTCCATTTTCTAAAAACTTGCTAATTCCAACCCCTTTAATTCTTTAGCCATTTTGACACTTTTGGTCATTGGAATCAAACTTTTTACATTTTTTTAGGAACTTTTTTAATATTCAAATTTTGGCTACAAAACTTTAAGGAATTGACTATTTTGGTCCATTTTCTAAAAATTTGCTAATTCAAACTCATTTAATTCTTTAGCCATTTTAATACTTTTGGTCCTTACAGTCAAAACTTTTATATTTTTTCATAAAAAACACAAAAAACGATCTGGGACGAAGCTCAGGTTTTTCCGCTAGTTTATCATTAAATGTGAACGATTCCATCAACAGTTTTTGAATTTATTTAGAAACGACTCACACATAATATACTTATTAGGGAATAAAATAAATTTGATTTTTTTTGAAGAACTTGAACGTTCAACAAAGAGTGTCACTGTAGAATACATAAATCTTTTACCACCAAAAGTCACTAAATTTGTGTGTATGTACTTTAAAACATTTGTTAGTATTAAGGTAATATTGTGATTTACTAAATAAAAAGTTTATATACATCAATTCTATTTTCAAATCAAAATTTACAAAATTAGAAAAAAAAAACCAAATAGAAAGTTACATGTTTTTGTAATCATATTCTTGTGATGCTTATTTTTATTGGAAAATAGATAAAAATAATAGTTAAATTAATGCGATGAAAACTTAAAAAATATGAATAATTTGATCTGATGAATATAGCATATGATATTTACTATAGCTTCTACTAAGAGAAATATAGAGATGATTACGGCTTGTTATCGTTCATGTATAATTGTTCTACGAGTCAAAAGTTTGAATTTATTTTTATTGTATGGGTAAAAAGTTTCAAAAAGCATTGTAGAAAGTTTTATTTTTAAATTTTTTAGTGAATTATTTGATGGATGTCTATATAATGCGATACACTATAAGCCTTAAGGTAACTTTACACCTTTTCATGTTATATATGGATATCGTTTTCCACATGAAATGAACAAAAGAGAAAAGGTAAAAAGATGTTTTGATGGAATTATTCAATTCGACTCAATTTAACTCGTTTAAATTCACGATAACCATTTTGGCTTTTTTTTTTGGAAACATGTTTATATTTATTTGACTTATTATCCGTTTTAAATGATTTTCTAACATGGTCTATTATTTCATTTTGTCATGTATAAATAAAACCTAACTATCAAAATCAATATCATATGCATGGAAGAAAGGAGGAACTTTGACGACTCTAAAAAAGGTTGATTTAAATTAAATGTGCATCAATCAATCACTTATACAAAGAAAAAGATGGATATCGTCCACTTTGTCAATCATAATTACATGCGATATTTCGCAACCAAACTCAATAACTTTAGAATTCAACAACAATTTTCTATTGGTAAAATACGAAATTCTTACAAAAATTTTAAAATACTTATTATCAATTTATTAAATAGTTACTAAGTTTGAATTTTGTTTCACTTAAATACCTCAATAAGAGTTGTTAACTTCCGACTTACAAAAAGTTAATTTAAACAAAACTTTCTTTCGTTTTTTATTAAATAAAATTACCAACAAAATAATAATAAATATTTAGGTGTTTTTACATCATATACATTCCAATCGAAAAATAAAATAACAAATAATTTTATTTTGTGCCTTACATATTTAAATTCTTGATTTTTAGTTTCCCATATTTCAGTTTCTTTTATTTCAAAAAGATCTTAAAACCAAAGATACTTTATTTTAAATCAATTATAATAGTTAATCGTCTACTTTATTGTTCATGCAAGATCAAAATATCAAATAAAATGATAGTTGACAGAGGTAAAATAAGCATCTATCTCGTTTGCTGGAAAGCTTGACTTGGCTATTGAAATCAACAGCAACAAATCAACTTAATTAAGATTAAAAAGAATTCGTTCTTTGAAGAAGTCCTCACTTGACAACATATGGAGATTAAGTAGCAAATGTCACTAATGCGTAACACATTGGGTTGTGCAACTTTCCTTCAAGGGCGGACCTAGGGGGTCCATTGTGACATCGACATACCCTGACTTTTCCGGCCGTAGTAAGGAATTTTTCGAAATTTTTATTTTTTCTACTAGCGTGCAACCCCTGACTTTTCCGTGCAATTCCTACTGTGAAATCTAGCGTCAACCCCTGCTTTACTTGAGCAGATAGGACACTGTGCCATCAACATACATACTTGCGAAGAAAGCACCTACCATGCTGGAAGTTAACTGCCTCCAACCTCATCTCGTTCATTCACAAAAGACCTTGCCTAGCTTTACTTTCTTTTTTTTTATACCAAGAAGCCTTTTGCTTGTCCCTTTCGCACATGATCTTGATATCCCGGCTAGAGCGCTTTGATTTCTTCTTTCCCTGGGGTTCCTTCCCTCACTTGTTACTAGCAACTCTTCCTTTACATTTGAGAACAACATATTCTTTTCACAGCGGAATAGTCGAAACGATGACCGCTCTGCATCAGCAGTTCGCGCTGAAGCATTAACATAATCGGGGTATAAGAGCTTTAAGCGACTCTACCCTCGAGAACATATTCATAGGACCATTATCTCAGCTCATATCGGCCGTTTTAAGCCAACTAATCGGCCAAGAGTATTTCATTTGAATTGGCATTGGACTTCACATGCTGACAATGTTCCATTTACAACGTCAACCACATTTTTTTTTTCTCTCTTTCCACTCTTCAAAACCCAACAAATGATTACCTTTCACTTCACCTTAGTTTTTTATTTTATTTTTAAATATATTTATATAAATTTATATGTTTTTAGGGAATTAAAAACCATAAATTTTAATATATTTTTTAATAACTTTTTAGTATTATATATAATTTAATAAAAACTAAAAAAACAAAAGAAAAAAAGTTATTGGCAAATCAGATGAAAGAGAGTGAGGGACGGATACTCCATGCAAAAAAAATCTTTCACCTAAAGCACACCGGAAATGTATTGGTCCTGAATATGATTTCTTGTCCTAATCACCAAACTGAAGTATCTAAAATTGGTATACCGTCGAGCTTTATCACCAAAGTATTGATCCATATCACAACTCCATTGCACGTGAGCAATAACGTACTAATCATGTTTGGGGTCACTTGCCAAGAAAAAGGAAATTGTTGTTAACCATTAGTTATGGGTTTGTTTAGTGTTTCAACAAGATATTTAACAATTAACAGTGTTTTTATTCCCTTCTAATGTAGTTTTTGATAAAATTATTTCCGTAGTTTTCAATTGATTTAAGAACAAATTACGCGAATGGTCCTTTAGGTTTTGGATTTTTCCCTAATTTAGTCCCTATGGTACTTTTTTCCCTCAAATAGTACCTATGGACCATAAGTTGCACGCGTTTGGTCCCCGAGTTGGATGTCCGTCCATTCCAACGTTAAGCTGCTCCATTTGACTTGCACATGAGGGTATTTATGTCATTTTAGCCTAAAGGACCTTTTCTGAGCATATAAATTAACAACTATATCCATTAAGGCGACGAGGTTTAGTTTCAGACATTGACTTTACACTCTATCTCTTTCCCCAAGAAAACCTTTTGATCATCCCATCTTCTTCAATCGTGAGTTCTTATCGTCGTCGGTCGTTACAGTTCAACTGATTGAACGGTGTATCGAGGAAAATGGTGCTCACATTGTGGTCTTTACGTCCACGCTACACCCAACCACCTAACCTACGTAAAGAATATGGTAAGCACGGACCTTGTAATGCTAGGTTTTGACGAAATGTAATTTTTCTTTCCTCCATCATTAACATTTTATTGTTCTTGAATGTTCACAGGTTCTATTTCAAGCTTTTGCACATTCAAAATAAATCATGGAGGTTTGTTCACAAATACGGTATCTGGAAGGTCATACATAGATGGGCTTGTTGATCACTTTGATTTTGTGGACATGGATGTGTTTTCAGTCCACGAGTTAGATGATATGATGGCAGTTTTAGGGTACAATGATGGTGGTATAATGTTTTACCATTTCATGATCCCAGAGACAGACTTGGATAGTGGATTGTTACCCCTTGGCACCGATCAGGAAGTCATTTAGCTGGCAAGGTATGTGCTTAATCATAAGAAAATTAATTTGTACATCGAGCATGGAAATACTAGAGTAGTCCCTTACTTTAAGTCCCCATTGAAGGTTCGTATTGAGGAAGTTGAAGGGAATGATTCTCCTGAAATGAATAGGGTTAGAATGAAAAGGAAATCAATTGGGTCATGTAGTAAAAAGTTGGATTTGAATGAGTCCACTGATTTGTCAAAGTTAATTGTACCCTATGAACCTGTAATCAACAAAAAATACTTAGTTGATCGAGAGAATGATACCTTTAGGGGGTAGAGTTTAAGGATAACCATGGTAAAAAAGATGTTGACACAGGGGATGAGCACCAAGCAAAAGGGGATGTTGATCCAGTGGATGATTATGAGGTAATGGGGGATGTGGACGCAGAATATGGTGGGGGAAAAAATCTACATGATGTTGAGTTTTTTGAGGATGAATACAGTGGAAGTAAGGAAAGTGTTAGTGAGGGTCCTTGGAGTGAGGGTAGTAGGAGTGAGGGTAATATGACAGATGATGAGAGTGAGGACGAAGACTTCTTTGTGGATTTAGAAAATATTATAGATGATGTGGATGTCGATATGAAAGAATTTCATATACATGTTGATGAAGATGTTGAGTGGGTTCAAAAAAAACCACCAAAGAAGCAAATGGTAGTGGTGTTGACTTTACTGAAGGTGAAGATTTGGAGGTCATAGACCCAGAATCGTTTGAGTCACCTATTGTAGATGAAGATAACAACAGAGAGAGGATGTTGAGAGACATAAGAAAGGAAAAAAGTTATTCTGAGGGTGTAGTTCATCAAAAGGCTTTCACATTAGGACAGAAGTTCAAAACAAAGAAAGATGTGAAAGAATATATAAACAAACATGTAGTAGAAACCAAAAGGGATTTACATTTTGAAAAAAATGACAAAACAAGGATTAGGGCTAAGTGTATAAGAGTGGTCCCAGATATGAGTGGTGGGCCATGGACAAAGTCAAGGACTAGATTCAAGGACAAAACAGTAAATATGAAAGAGGGTAAATGTCCTTGGGTTGTACTGGTGTCTAGACCTTAAGAGACAGATGACTGGGTAGTGAACACCCTAGTTAGTGAACATCGGTGTGTGCAATCAAGAACCATTAAAGCTTGAAACTACAAATTCATTGCAGCAAACATTGTGATGCAAATTGAGAGTAATCCAACCATTCCAGTCAATGCACTTCAAGAAGATCTCATTCAAAAATTCGAGATGAACATGTCAAGAATGAAGGTACATCGGGCAAAGGAATTGGCTCAGAAGCATGTTTTTGGGGATTTGCAGAAACAATATGCTATTTTGAGGGACTATGGACTAGAGTTGATGGAAATAAACTCGGGTACTAATGTGAAGATTGATTGTTACAGTGAGCCAAATTTAAATTATGATACAAGGACATTTAGGAGAATTTACATTTGTTTAGGAGCATTAAAGGAAGGATTTAAGGCTAATCTAATGGATTTCATAGGGTTGGATGGTACTTTCATGAAAGGTCCCTATCCTGGTCAAATTTTGACTGTCGTAGGGGTAGATTCCAATAATGGGATATATCCTCTTGCATATGCTCTTGTTGAGAATGAAACCACCAATTCATGGACATGGTTTTTGGAACAACTTGGTGATGATCTGGAACTTTATGATAATTCAAACTTCACTTTCATCTCAGATAGGCAGAAGGTACATATACTTCAATTTAATTTGATATTGTTGTTATTTAGTCAACTAAGTATTGAAATATTTAAATAGGGTATCATTCCTGCAATTGCCAAACTTTTCCCTCAAGCTGAGCATAGGTTATGTCTGAGGCATATTTATGAAAATATGAAAAGGCAGTGGAAGGATAAAGAGCTCAAAGATTTGGTGTGGGCATGTGCAATTGCTACTACTTTAAGGCATTTTGAGAAAGCATTAGAAGAGCTAAAGAAATTCAAAGTTGAAGCTCATGATTGGCTGATACAGATTCCTCCAGCTCATTGGGCAAGATCTCATTTCTCAGGTTAGTACTTCATTTTTCCTTTATGTTAACATTTACTTGTCATTGTTAGGATTTATTCTCATTTTGTATTATATGACTAAACAGGGAGGGCACATACTAACATCTTGTTGAATAACCTGTGTGAGGTTTTGAATGGAAAAATACAAGGTGGTAGGGACAAACCTATCATTTATTGTTTGGAGTATATTAGAGAGTATTTGATGAAGAGAATTTGCAATGTCCAAAGAGAGATTGATAAATGCCATGGTCCTCTCACACCAACTGCCACAAGTCTTCTTGATCAAATGAAAAGACAAGCACAAAGCACAGGTGTATTTTCAATGGGGTTAAAACTCAAGTCACTGCTCATTGGGGTGATAAGTTTATTGTGAATTTGGATGAAAAAACAGACACATGTAGACATTGGGAAATTACATGCATTTTATGCTCACATGCAATAAGTGCAATATGGGACAAGATTCAACATGGAGCAAAGAATGTTCCTGAGTTGGAGCATTGGGTCCACCCATGCTACTGGCTAATTACATGGGCAGAAGTGTACAAACACAAAATTGAACCTATAAATGGTAGATTGATGTGGCCCAAATCACAATGCCCAACCAAGTTGCTTCCACCCAAACATGTTGTTCATGTATGTCTTCATATATAAATATAACTGAAGTTTTTTAAGAACAACAATTTAATCTTATGTACATTTGTAGGTAGGTAGGCCCAAAAAGAAAAGGAAGAGGGCATATGATGAACCTGCTACACAGGGGCATAAACTGTCCAAGAGGTGGACCACTGTCACATGTAGAAAGTGCAACAACAAAGGGCATAATTCAAGAACTTGTAAAGGTCAAGGTGGCCCTAATGACAAAAGAACTAAAGAAACAGGAGGATAGAAGTGAGGATGGGGGTGTTGTTGAGAACCATTAGGTCTTTTGATGTAATTTGCACTTTACTTTTATGGTTATGTTAACACCTATGTTTATGTACCAAAAAATACTTACTTTGGGCTCCTTATTTTGTATGGTCATGCATGTTGACCTTGAATCATTGTACACATAGGTAAAATGTGAAACAATGTCAACTACTGTTGTGATATACAATAACATTTTTGTTATATTCTTGTTCTTGTCAACTAGTATTTGTGATATTCAAAGTGTTTGGTCATGCATGTTGAATTGGTGTTCTTGTCAATAATATTTGATTGCACAAAGCCATGACACAATAACCTTGTTCTGAAATTAAACCATTTGATTACAAAAGACTATAACATTAAGACAACATTAACCAGAACATAATTTACTGCAGTCAAACTCAAAAAAGACACAAACATTACATAAACCATGGTACAATTTCCTATCTTCAGACTCAAAATAAGACCACCAGTACATTAACCCTATGACTACGACACTACTTCTTGCATTCAAACACCACATTCAGAGGCAACTTCGACCATGCTTCAAGTAATGAATTGCAAAAAGACCCCAACTGAAGAGAATGATTAACTTATACATCCTAGCTTGCAGTGTAGCTTGTTGAAGAGATTCTTGGAGCTTGTTCATAGACCTGATTAACCCAAGTATCACTTCCACCGATCTAGGGCACATCGGCTCATCAAATCACCCAATCCAACCACACCTTCTCTCATTACGAAGACAAGACAAAATCGCATTCCAGGGTTGCGATCTGACCAGGAAGTGACGATGGCTAGATCACGATTTCCACAAGCACATATCGGCATTTTCCTCAGCTTTCTTTATCTAACAGTAGTAGTGATCGATTAAATTAGGAGGAAGAACAAGAAGAAGTAATATAAGCGTTAATTTATATGTTCAGAAAAGGTCCTTTAGGCTAAAATGACATAAATACCCTCATGTGCAAGTCACATGGGGGCAACTTAACGTTGGAATGGACGGACATCCAACTCGGGGACCAAACTCGTGCAACTTATGGTCCATAGGTACTATTTGAGGAAAAAAAGTACCGCATGGACTAGATTAGGGAAAAATCAAAAACCTAAAGGACCGTTCGCGTAATTTGTTCTTTATTTAAATATAAGGGTAAAAAAAGGGAGTTGCATGTGATTAGGTTAGTTGGTGTAGTTCACATTTCCTTTATAGTATATAATTTTGTTCATGTGACCCTAATCTAACTTCTTGCTAGGTGACAGTGGGGAATTTTTAGTTTTATATTTTTCTCGCCGGTTAAAAAAGATATACTCTATACTAATCATGCTTCAACTATTACCATTGTCTTGAATGGTGGAAGTGCAAGTAATATTGTAACGGTGAGTACTATTTCTTTAATGTTTCATTTCTTCTAAGATTGTTTATACTAAATCTATCAAATATTTTGTAAATTTATAATCAATAAAGAAAACATATTGATGGATTAATCAATTTATGAAATTTAAAAAAAAAAAAAAAACAAATTGTATATAAAGCAACTGTCTTTCCACTTAAAGGTTTTAACTTGTTTCCAAATGTGCTTACACTATGAAGTATGTGATATATTGTTGGTGGCTATTGGACCACTGAGTTCATTATGTCCGGTAAAGTTTGTTCATCAACTTTTCATTTCAAATTTGAATTTTGATCGATGCATCCAACAAAATTTTGTTTTTTTCTCTACCGTATGTATTTTAAAATTATTAGATTATTAATAGCATTGAAGATTATTTGAATTAATAAATTTACTATATACTTCCAAAAGATATCAAAACAAATTCGTGCTTCATTTGTTCAAGTATCACTACCAAATAGTGGCTTGGGTTTGGGTTTAAAGCACCACTCGAGGAGTCAAGTTGGAAAAAATATCATTCCATCCACCTTTCAGTTTAAAATTTTGACTTCCATTAATAGCTATGATTCATTAATAGTAGAGAAATATTCAAAATTCTTAATGGTTTCACCACTAAATATTCGATTCTTTACTTACAATCTTACATACTTATGTTATTTGGCTAGAATATCTTTCCACCAAGAATAATGCAATTATTATAAATGTCAGATATTCAATAAATTGACGTTTTAAAAATCGTAGGTCTAATGAATATACTATAGTACCAAATAAACTCAGAATTAATTACAAACTAAAATAATATGGACGAATAAAATAGACAAAAAAATATATTATTCCTCTTTATATCTTTGTATTTGTTTCCTCCACTTATAGAGTCATTTAAAGGAATTATTAAAAGCATATTGTTGTTACGTAGCTTCTTGTGAGTAATCATGTACTGTAATATAATTTGAGAACACATGTCATGGCTCATATATGTATATATAATCCGTGTTTTGAGAAACAAAAATGAATACCTCATACGATGAGAAAATAGGTCTTCTTCTAGAAGGTTGTGTAGTCAAATATGGATCAAATAACGAAGTCAAAAGCAATTATTCCTAACTAAAGACAATCTCGGCCTAATTTGTATCAAATTATATCCATAGTTTAAAGGTTGATAGTAACATATTTTTAATTTGATCACTTAATTCACTAATTCTACAATAGAATCGTTATTTCAAATAACGTTGATTAAAAATATAACATGTAAATGAAATTTATTGGTTTTATATTGGTTTACGAAAGCGGGATGATCTTTATGATACTTTTTTAAAAATTTAAATAATTTTTAGAGTCATTAAATTTTTTTAAAAGTGTGTTGCTAAACACTTTTCACTTGCTCTATTCTATATTAGTAAACTAGTTTATAAACCATGAGATCTACGGCTATAAAATTAATTAAATTTTCATAATAAAAATTTATAATTATTAATCATTTATTTTAAATAAATTATTAATTATGAGATATATCAAATTTTTAAAGTTAATATAAATTCAAATTTAACATATAATTAGAAAATATAAATTTAAATTTTGAAATGACTTGCCTACTATATGACATATGACATATAGTAGAATGACACTTGCCAGCCAAATGAAGATTAAAACTATTCATTTATTAGAATAGAGATCAGTTATTTGTAAAATATATAAAAAAAGTAAACTATATAATATATATATATATATATATATATATATATATATATATATATATATATATATATATATATATATATATATATATATATATATATATATATATATATATATATATATTTCATGATAAAATATTTTACGCCGCTTATAGCATAGCATTGAATTTAAAACAATGTGGTCTACAAAAGATTCCCCTTTGCATGAATATGAAAACACTTGCATCAAAAAGTTTGGCCCTGTGCTATTGACACGTATTTTTGGACAGGAATCCTAAACTTCTTTAATCCACCTTTAGATATTAATAAATTCAATTGAATATAAATATATGATAATTAAAATTCAGTTTTACACCATGTTGTCTTTTTGTTTTTTGGTTTGAAATGGATTTTCTACTCTCTATTTGAACAACGGAAGTTGAAATATCGGGACATCCTTCCCATTCAGCGTCAGTGAATGAGACAAGAGATGAACATGAGGAGGGATAAATGTGTAGACCAAACTCCAAAGTCCCTTGAACATATATGAGGATGTGTTTTAAAGCAGTCATGTGTTCATTACGAGGATCATACATGAATAAGCATACTTGTTAGACTGCATACGTGATATCAGGTCTAGTAAACGTTAGGTATTGAAGGGCTCCTGCCAAACTCCTATAATGAGAAGGATCAACATATGGAGGACTAGATGAGGCGCTAAGCTTGAGTTTGGTATCAATAGGTGTAACAAATGGTTTGCAAGTCGACATACCGACAAAGTCAATAATTTCAGTTGCATATTTCCTTTGAGATAAAAAAAAAAGAATTTCAGTTGCATATTTCCTTTGAGATAAAAAAAGACCATGTTGATGGCGGTGGGCAGCAATTCCCAAGAAATAGCTTAATGAACCCAAATCTTTCATAGCAAATTCAGAATTGAGTTGTGAGATAATAGATACCCGTAGATTATCAGATGATGTTTTCAGAATGATAAGCAAAAGGTATGCCATGCCTGCTCCATTCTTATAGATAAACAAGGAGTGCTCCGATACGCTGTCTACAAATCCCATTTTCTGAACATAATTGGCAAAGCGTGTATACCAAGCCAGTGGGGCTTGCTTGAGCCCATATAGGGAATTCTTCAATAGACATACGTAATTTGGATGTGACTTGTATCTAAACTCCAATGGTTAATGCATATAGATGGTGTCATTAAGTTCTCCATGTAAAAAACGTTTTTTTACATATAACTGGTGAATAGACCAAGATTTGTATAAAGCAATACCCAACACAGTTCTGATATTCGCAGGCTTCACCACTAGACTAAATGTATCCCCATAATCAATGCCAACTTGTTGTGTTTTTCCATCACCTACAAGACGTGCTTTATGCCTCTCAAATGAACCATTAGAACGCTCTTTATGAGCAAAAATCCACATAGACCTGATAATATTAACATTTGGTGGTCGTGGTACAAGTTCCCACGTCTTATTTTTCATAAGAGCATTAAACTCATCTTCCATAGCATGTTTCCAATTCACATCATGAAGGGCAATAACAAGATTTTTTGGTAAAGGTGAACGAGAGACCGAAGTGGAAATATTAAAGGGAATTTTTGATTTAAAAATTCCATGTTGACTTCGTGTGACAGGTCGAGTAGACGGTGGAATTGGAGGTGTAAGAAGGATTGCCTGAGGTGAATTAGGAGGTGTAGGAGATGTTCAAACAGGTGGGGTGCATGCTGGCGGAGAGTTTGTAGGGTGGAAAACACCAGGAGAAGATGAGACCATGTGTTCATCTTGATACACATATGGAGAAATGTCATCATCCTGAAATGAATAAGAATTAGATGATGTTCTATGAAGTGAAGAAAAAGGAAATTTAAAATCATCAAACATGACATGTCTATTGACAATTATTTTGTTTGTTAACATATCACAACACTTATAGCCACATTGTGAGACTGGATGTCTCAGTTTACATTTTGCTTGTCCATTCTGTGGTGATGTATGAGGACACGAGAACCGAAACACAATCCATGTGTGTTGCAAAAATCCATAAACAAGGTGTTATTGATCTCATCCCCGTTGTCACACTGTAAAGATTTTATTTTGCAAGTAAATTGTGTTTCAACAAAGGCATGAAAAGTTTTAAACACATATAAGACTTAGGATTTTTTGGCTAGAGGAAATGACCATGTAAAGTTGGTAAAATCATCTACCATCACAAGGTAATATCGATGACCCATGGAACTAACAACATGTGATGTCCAAATATCAGGATGAATAATGTCAAATGACATAACAGTGTATGAAGTAGATGAAACAAATGGTAAATTAACATTCTTCCCAGATTGACAAGAAGGACATAAAACTTTATTATCAAGAGCAATACACTAAATGTCATTATTTGATCTAAGAAATTGAAAAAGTGGAGCTCCTGAATGGCCTAAGCGAGCATGCCATAGGCTTGGAGCGAAAGCAGAAAAAGCATAATGAGGAGCAGCTCTAGTGGTGACCGGATAGAGTTCCCCATGACTGTCACATCTCATTAGCAGGACTCCCGTCTGTAATTCCTTCACAGAAAATCCCTAAGGGTCAAATTCAACAGACACATGATTATCATTGACAAATTTTCGTACATAAACAAGATTTTTTTTTTTTACAATTTGGGGAACATGGAGGACGTTTTTCAAAGTGAACTGAGAATGAGGATGTTTAAGAGTAGAATGTCCATAACCATGAATTGGAATTAACTTGCCATTACCAACAGTGATATTTTGTTTGTTGCTCAAATTAAAATAAGATGTGAGATTACATGTACCTGATGTGATGTGGGAGGAAGCTCTTGTATCCATATACCAATTAGGATATGGTGGATTCAGTTCCAGAGTGTACATCACATATTCAGTATCAGTGTAAAACCTAATTCGTATATTAATATATAACAACTTAATTGGTGCGGAATCCCAATCAAGTTGATTAGCAATAAATCAATTAAGAACACGGATGAATAATCTCAATGCACACTATATTCGGTAATAGTCTAGTACAATGAAATCTCACAAACTCTCGAATCTCTCCAGCTCTCACTAAATTCCGAATCAATAAATTTTACAATGAACTGAGGAGCAACTATTTATAGCTAAACTGTAACATACATGTTCAATTATCGTGTTATGTATTTTTAAAAGTGAATAATATTATGAAATATTATATAAAATTGAAGTATTGAGTTCTAACAGATGGTTTTTTATTAAAAATGAAGTAAAACTATGTTTAGAATCAATCGGAAAATATTGGAAGTCTTATGAGATTCTAATCAAAAGACAAATATCGAAATTTAACGAGAATATAAAATTTGAAATAAGTAAAAATTTATTATTAAAAGTTGTAAAAAATCTCGTTAGAAACATTTAGGCGAAAACTTCATCGAAATTCGAGTCATAACGAAGAAGTTATGACCAATCGAAGATCCGCGACAAAACCAGCACGACGCCGAATGACGTAAAAAGTGAGTTTTTGATAAAATACTTTTTAGCCTTGGTGATCTAAATGAAAGTCTTATTATTGGTTAAACCGAGAATTTTCATAAAAAGGACGTCCAAATCTGACTTCGTATAAGGAAGTTATGATTTTTCGAAGTTTCGGAATAGCGGTAGACAGCTAAAACTCGAAATAAAGATCAAGTTATTTTTAGCCGATGCAACCTAAACGACAATCGAAGGTATCGTCAATAGTAGTGCAACGGTAAAAAGACAGACGAAATCGGACGTCAGATGAAGAAGTTATGAATTTTTAATGGACTTTTCCTGTCCCGGCCCGTGAAAAATATAATACTAAAAATGAAGTCAAAACTAGCCGACGGAGTCTAAATGAAAGTTATAGAGCATAATCTCACCTACGCGTGGATATAAAGAACGTTAAAACGGAGTCAGTATGCGAAAGATATGAATTTTTGAAGTTCGGAGCACAAACGTCGAGACCTGACTGCATTCACGATGTGAACACAGTGTTCATGACGTGAACTCAGTGAACGACACGTTTCGAGCCTAAAAGACACATGGAAAGCCTAGGGGATGACCGGGATCAAACCTCACGACGTGAACAAGCGTGGTTCACGTCGTGAATCTCGAAATTCAGCCTATAAATAGGAATCGAAGCCCTCTGGTTCTAGGTTACAATTTCTCACTCTCTCTCATTTTTTACTCTCTTCCAAGCTACTTTTAAACCCCCCCTAAAGTCCCGGTATCATCCCTAAAACCCGAAGCAAGTCCCGGTGCCCCGAAGTTCCTAAGAAAATCATCTTTCCAGTCGAAACTCTGCACGCATAAAGTCCGGATTTTAACTAAAATCCCCGGTTTTGTCATAGAAAGTCATTTTTTAGAGTTGAAGTACTACCCAAATTATCATTTATTCATTCGGTTATTTCATGGTGAGTTTAACATATATGAACAATTGTATGTTATGTGTTATATGTGATATATGCTTTCCTGAGTTATTTGGGTTTTATACTGTTGATCATGTAGAGCATGTCTCGTATCACTTCTGGTATTGGCTTTGAGCCTCTGGCCATGTGGAATAGATTTTACTCATAAGAGTCAAAACATCAAGAAATGCTATCTTAAGCTCTGGAATAGATTTTACTCATAAGATTCAAAACCATTAGACCAAAACTTTCCAAAACCTTAAGCTAAACTAGATTTATGCATGAGAATCATAAAGGTTGAAGCTTTATAAATCCTGGGGTTCCCAAATGAGATGGTAGTTCAGAATCTTCAAGCTTAAGCCACATCAATCCTTAATAAGAGACTTCTTCGTATTTAAGATACAACATTAACACCCAAAGACATTCAAGAGGTTCAAAATCTTCACAAATGGGGCTAGGTTTTAGAAATGATGCTTTGGAGAGGTGGAGGTTAAGTATGGAGAGGTTTCCAGAAGTTAAAGATCTTAAATAGGGCTTAAACCCTAAAAATTAGGGTTTTAGATCTGAGTGAGTACGCCCTGCATACTTCCTTGTACTCCCAACGTACTCAAGAGGGTTCCCCCTTCTTTTATTTAGGTACGCCTTGCGTACCACCAATCTGTAACGCCCGTAGATCAGGGCTAGTCAATTTAGAGATGATAAGCGTCAAAAATGACTTTTTGATAGAAGATTGTTTAGGATGAATAATCTTTACTAAGTTTTAGTATATGTTACAAGGATTCCGTACATATAAAGAACGCCGAAATCCGAGTTATAACGAAGAAGTTATGACCTGTCGAAGTTTCGCGACAGAACCGGCACGACACAGCGCGACGTAAATAGTGAATTTACGTTAGAGCGATATTTAGCCTTAGATATCTAAACGAAAGTCGTAGAGTTCGTTAAACCGTAAGCGTGCATAAAAAGAACGTCCAAATCTGACTTCGTTTGAGGAAGTTATGAATGTTCTAAGTTTTGACTTAGCGGTATGCAGCTCGAATACTCGATTTGAGACCGAGTGGTTTTTAGCCGAAACAATCTAAACGAGAATCGAAGATCTCGTTAATTGTAGTGAAACGATGAAAAGATAGGCAAAAACGGACGTCAGATGAAGAAGTTATGAATTTATAACGGAGTTTTCCTGTCCCGGCCTACTAAAAATAATATAAAAGTAATATATTTATAATATGTTAAAATTTAAATCAAAATTAGCCAACGGAGTCTAAACGAGAGTTGTAGATCATAATCTCACCTTCGCGTGGATATAAAGAATGTCGAAAACGGAGTTCGTATGCGAAAGTTATGAATTTCTGAAGTTCGGGGCGCGAAACCCCAAAACTGTCAGAGTTCACGACGTGAATACAGTGTTCACGACGTGAACTCAGCATTAATGACTTCTGGAGCCTGACAGACGCAACTTGCGATGACGCATGCAGTGACGACTGAACTCACGACGTGAATATTTGAGATTCAAGACGTGAGACCTGAAAATGGCCCTTTAAATAGAAATCGAGGGTCAGCCGGGTTTGGGTTGCTCCAGCTCCTCTCTCTCACTCCCGATACCCTCTATAGCCATCCCGAAGTACCCCTGAAGCCCCGGTTTCATCCCGAGACCCGAACCAAGTCCCGAAGCCCAAAGATCCCGAGAAGTGAGATTCCCGAGCCGAAGCTCTGCCCGCGAGGAGCCCGGTTTTGTGAAGATCTTCCAGATCTACCGAAGAATACTACTTCTACGAGTCGTAGTGTTGTCCGATCATCTTCTAATCAAGTGAGTGTGTAGTTACTTTTTTCTAAACACATAAATATTAAGTATTTGCTATGAAATATGTGCTATGTGTATAATATAAAGATGTTTATATGTGTGAGCGTGTGGTCACTTTCTTCTAACACATAAATATTAAGTATTTGTTATGAAATACGTGCTATGTGTTTATATATTGTTTGTTTATTTGAGATATTGGTGGAATGGATGAATTATATAGGTTTTAATGAATTAAACTGTATATGTAATTTATATCTACAAATATGTTAGGTAGGACATGGGTAGATGAGATCCGTGAGTATGGATCAGATCAAGAGGTTAGTTTTAGATCCGTTAGTATGGATTAGACCAAGAGGGTAGTTTTAGATCCGTGAGTATGGATCAGGTAAAGAGATAAACTTGCTATTAGTCCGGGAGTATGGATTAAGACTAAGTTAATTGTCCCTAGTCCGGGAGTATGGATTGGGCATAGTTATAGATCCGGGAGTATGGATCAGATATGGATTAAGATTAAGTTAATTGTCCCTAGTCCGGGAGTATGGATTGGGCACAATTATAGATCCGGGAGTATGGATCAAATTAGGATTAAGGTATAGTTAATTGCCCCTATTCCGGGAGTATGGAATGGGTACAATTATTGATCCGGGAGTATGGATCAGATCAGGAGGTTAGTTTTAGATCCGTGAGTATGGAGCAGGGGAAAAGGTTAGTTTTAGATCCGTGAGTATGGATCAGGTTAAAAGGTTAGTTTTAGATCCGTGAGTATGGATCGGGGGAAAAGGTTAGTTTTAGATCCGTGAGTATGGATCAGGTTAAAAGGTTAGTTTTAGATCCGTGAGTATGAATCGGGTGAAGAGGATAGTTTTAGATCCGTGAATAGGGATCAGGTAAAGAGGTAAATTTTAGATACGAGAGTTTAGATCGTGTCGTTGTGAGGATCAATGGGGTGGGATAAGAGTTGCCTTTATATGGTGAAATTGTACAAGTTTGAATGTTCTATATTTATAAATATATGATATAACATTGTGAGATGAAAACCCTATATGCTCACCAGACTCCCAAGCCTGACCCACTCAGTTTTCTTTGTATCACAGGTATCGATACGAAGACATATTTCACAGAGAGATTTAAAGGAGATATAAATCATTAGTGTAATTGAATGTAAGTTCTGTTTATGCTTATATGTCTGTATCGGAACATGACATCCCGAGGTTTTATTATTAAATGAAAATACATTCTCTTTGAGAAATGTTTTGATAAGTTATTATCATATCTTGTTTTGGGAACAAATTCCGCAACTGTTTTCTTTAAAAGATTACTCTGGTTTTATAAAATAAAGCATAAACAAATCGGTCTTTTCTGGCCGTGAAAATGGGGATGTCACACAATCCCATTTTCAGCTTAACTTCAAACAGTCGTAACTTCTTTGTTCCAACTCTGTTTTTGACGTTCTTTGTATTCACGAAAAGTTCTTGAAGAGCTTTACAACTCTATCTTGTTACTTTTGGCTCACCACTGGTCGAATATAAAACCTTAACCGTCGCAAGTGTTGTGACACATAGATTTCCCCATTTCACCCTTGTTTCCAATACACGATTTAAAGGCATATACCTCCTTACCAACAATAACCTCTTTCATTAAAGTCCAAACCTTACTTACTTAGAGCCCCAAAGCCTTCACATATCTGAATTATGATCCGCACGCCCTGAATCACAGAATGATCAGAAACAAGGTGTTATAGTGTGTGTCTGTGTGTGTTAATTATATAAATATAATAAATAATAGCAATGATTTTGAGTTTCCAAAATTCATGTTTTTAAGTTTTAGTATAATGTTTTTGAGATTTGTTAACACTTTTGTTTTTAACATGTAAAATTATGTTATCAATAATTATTTTTAACTCAAAAAATAGTTTCTTTAAGCCCAAAGAAAAAACTTCTTTTATCTCGATAAAAAAATATCCCAAAAGCAATCAGGGACGAGGAACGGAGGCCAGGGCGGGGGGTAATCCAGGAATTTGGGGGCGGGGGCGGGGGATGCAACCCGCGTCCCGTTTGCCCCTGTTAACATTCATGCCAGAGGCGCTGCCTCCGGACCCCTGTTCATTCAGCGGTTTCGTCCCTAAATGACTGTCTACTTTGAATTTTGAATAAACTTAAACAAATTTGCACGCCGCACATACCTTACTTGTTTAATATTTATCAACATTGATTTTAGCAATAAATCAACCTATTACACATGAATACAATTAATGAAATAATTCACCAAATTAGTAAAAAGAGATTCTTCGTCTTACTGTGTAAGTGATGAAAGTCATATAAATAGAAATGTGAAAAAGAAGTTTCGAGATGGTTAGGGCTTCTAAAAATCTTATAGTTCTAAAGAGGAGGGACCACAATGACAGAAGTTTGTAACTTCATTTTTCATTCGAAATTTGAAAGTTATGGTTGTTTTTGTCTTTTGTTAAATTAATAATCATTTTTGTTATATGGATTTGAAAGTTACACGTTTAGACACCCGAACTCCATTCTCTTCACTTTACCTTATTCATCCCATCATTTTTCTCTATTTAAATAATAATATCTTTAGGTAAGATAGGGACCAAGCACGTAACAAAAACAAATAGTAGGGACCAAACGCGTAACAAAAACAAACAGTAAGAACTTTCCGAGTTAAAAAAATTAGTTAGAGATAAAACGCGTAAATTACCCCAAACCATAGGACCATTCATGTAATTTACTCCTCTAAAAAATAGAAAAAGTAAAAGCGGGTACAAAAAGAGGAAACGTAAAAAGAAAATTAGTGGGGCAAAGAAAGCAAAGCACCGACTACTTTCTGAATTACTTGTAGCTTTTTACCTTTTTATCTCATTAACCATCTATTTTTCGTTTCTCGTAATTTCTTGGTGGACCTTTTTATTTTCTTTCTCCAAACTTTATACTTCAACGAATATAATCGAAGTTTTCATTAATTTAGGATTTTTTTAGACTTTTTATATCTCTTATAAATATATGACAAGTTGATTGTTTTGAAAATATTTGAAATTTATAAAATAAACTAGATAAGAAACCCCGCTTTACGTGTTAAAGAAACCTGATGGAAGACATTAGGTTAAAAAGTATGTTATTGTTTGACCGTCGCTCTTGAAGGAGATTCTTGACGATTTTGTCCTTGGTCTTCTTATGTTGCTTGTATGAGGTATTGAATTTGTGGTAGATATTGATCGTTTGGTTCGTCATTGGTTATGTGTTTGTTGTATCTATACCTATTCAGTTAACGTGATTTGCCTTTCTAGTAATGACGCGATTTCTTATATAGAGGTGGTGTAGTGCTCTATTTTTCTGCTAGTGTGGTCATTGTCTAAAGTGACTGTGTATTGAACTTGTTTTTTTCCTTCAAAGTACATTGCTATTTACTGCATTTACCATCTAAATATAAAAATGAACCTAATGACAATGTACTTCGGTTTTTGGTAAATAAAAAAAAATTGAAGAAAAAACAAAATAAAATGTGTAAATTCTAACTACATTGCTATTTACTGCATTTACTACCTAAATATGAGAAAATGCAACAAATAGCAATGTACTTTAGGTTTTGTTAAAAAAATAAAAAGAAATTGTAAAAAATTGAGTTTGTAAGATGACCTTGTTGTAACAATATTTAAAACTTTTGACTAATGGCATCTGCATAAAAGCTTCTTTCCAAGCTCTACCTCTCAACTCAAACCGAATTTAAGAAGCCTGAGAAACGTAAAAAGGATTATGATATTCATTGCGAATTTACTTTTTTGCCCTTTTGCAAAGCTAAATACATTAAAGAAACTCGATTTAAAGGAAAATCAAGTATATGTGCAATGTGTTTGGTTGAGATTAGACCGGCCATAACAAATGATGCATGTCATCCATGTTTAAAGACAAACTTCTAGAAGATCATCTGCTTTACCCTCAACAAAACCTTTCAGCAAATGGGTGAAAGTAGGAAACCCTGTTGTTCCATTGATTTGCCCATAGGGGATATATACAATACAATCAGGTCTATAACTATGGAAACACGTATACATGAAAATAATAAAAGATATTTACAATAAAACATAATATATATCTAATATATCAATATATATATATATATATATATATATATATATATATATATATATATATATATATATATATTGACTAATACACCCCCGCAGTCTGACCGATGGTAGCAATCCGAAGACTGGACTTGAACTTCTGAAATAGAGGCTTAGGTAGACCTTTGGTAAAAATGTCCGCATATTGATAGTCAGCAGGAATATGAAGAACCCGAATGGAGCCGATGCGCACTTTATCTCGGACGAAGTGTATGTCGATTTCCACATGTTTGGTTCGTTGATGTTGCACGGGATTCCCTGTAAGATAAACGGCAGAAACATTGTCGCAAAATATGATTGTGGCTTCCCGAGTAAATACAAATAGTTCTGTCAAGAGATTCCGAAGCCATGATGTCTCTGCAGTAGTGTTTGCAATGCTTCGGTATTCAGCTTCGACACTAGAGCGAGAAACTGTGTTTTGTCTTTTTGAAGACCAAGAGACTAGATTATCTCCCATAAAGACACAGTATCCTGATGTGGATCATCTGGAGTCTGGACAACCCCCCCCCCCCCCAATCAGCATCAGAGTAAGCAACCAGGTTGGTAGATTTGGAGCGAGTTATTGGGAGACCATGAGAAATAGTACCTTTCAAGTATCTCAAAATCCGTTTGAGGTATGCAAGATGTGGTTCGCGGGGAGCATGCATGAAAAGGCATACCTGTTGGACTGCATAAGTAATATCTGGACGTGTGAAGGTGAGGTACTGTAAAGCACCAACAAGACTGCGGTAGAGAGTACTGTCTGTAAGTAAGTCACCCGCAGTAGCACTGAGCTTGGAATCTGTGTCACATGGAGTGCCACTTGGTTTACAATCGAACATGTTTGCACGCGATAAGATGTCAGCAACATAAGATTCTTGAGAGAGAAATAAACCATGTGGCGTATGATGTACCGTAATACCCAAAAACTGATGTAACGTTCCCACATCAGTCATATCAAACTCCTTAGATAAAAGTGAATTGAACTGTTGAAGAAGTTGGGTATTAGAAGCAGTTAAGATAATGTCGTCCACATATAGGAGAAGGTAAGCCATGTCGGATCCATGGTTGTAGACAAACAATGAAGGATCACTTTTAGTGATTTGAAAACCACAACTAGTTATGTAATTAGCGAACCTTTGGTACCATGCCCTGGGGGCCTGTTTGAGGCCATATAGAGATTTCCGTAACCTGCACACATATGATGGATTATTTTTATCAACATAACCTAGAGGTTGGGACATATATACCGTCTCGTTTAAATCTCCATGCAGAAAAGCATTCTTGACATCCAATTGATGGATTGGCCAAGATCTTGAAACAGCCAGGCTCAAAACAGTCCGGATGGTAGTAGGTTTCACTACTGGACTAAAAGTTTCATCGCAATCAATACCAACCTGTTGTGATCTTCCATTTACGACTAAACGAGCCTTATACCTCTGTAAAGTACCATTAGCATGAAATTTATGACGAAACAACCAGATATAATTTATGACATTAGTATTAGCAGGTCTAGGTACCAATTCCCACGTGTTATTATCTAATAAAGTCGTATATTCGTCGGTCATGGCATTGCGCCAATTTGGATCATTGAGTGCGACACTGTATGTCTTAGGTAACGGAGAAATGGACTGGGTGTTGTGAGTAAGAAGGTTTAAGGGTTGTTTGGGTTTGGAGGTACCATCCCTGAGACGGGTGGTCATAGGGTGACTGTTGACGGGTGGAATAGGGGTGGCACCAGTTCTAGGTTGTCGATGATAGGTGAATTTTAAAGGTGGTAGAGATGGTTGGCTAGTGGTGGCAGGAGGAGTTGGGGGACTGTGTTGGGTGTCTGTCGCAGGAGAAGTGGGGGATGTAGGAGAGGGTTGAGGGATGAAGGTGGGGACTGAGTTGGAACAGTGGGAGGTAGATGGGTCGGTATGGTGGTTGGAAAGAAGAAAGGAGAGGGTTCGGTGTCAAGGAAAGTGTAGTCTTTGGCAACTTGTGTAGTTGCAAAAGGGAAAATAGATTCGTCAAAAGTGACATGGCGTGAGAAAATGACCTTTCCGGAAGTGAGGTCAAGGCACCTGTATCAGCGAAAGTTGGTTGGGTAACCTAAAAACACACATGGTGTAGATCTAAGGTCTAGCTTATGTGGTCTGATAGCTGTTTGGTTTGGATAACATGCACACCCGAAGACCCTTAAGTGTTCATAATCAGGGTGTCGAAGGTAGAGAGCGGAGATAGGTGTGTGGTTTTGTAAGGTTTTGGTAGGGAGAATGTTATGTAAGTAGGTGGCTGTGAAAAGACTTTCGACCCAATAAGATGGAGGTATCGAAGCATGAGTAAGAAGGCAAAGCATTATTTCATTAAGGCGACGAATCATGCGTTCCGCTTTGCCATTCTGTTGCGAGGTTTGTGGGCAGGAAAACCGAAACTGAAGACCATGTCTGTTAGAAAAGGTCTTAAACTGTGTATTATCAAACTCTCCGCCCAAATCACATTGGAATGATTTAATATTGGTATGAAATTGTGTCTGAATATATATATATATATATATGAAATTCGGCAAATTTAGTGAATTTTTCAGACTTGTATTTTAAGGGAAAAACCCATGTATATTGAGTTTTATCATCAATGAGTACCATATAGTATTTGTAACCAGCATGGCTTAACAAGGGGGAGGTCCATAGATCACAATGTATAATATCAAAAGGTAAGTAGGTGATAGATTGTGATTCATGAAAAGGTAAACGTTTATGCTTAGAAAGTTGACAAGATTGGCAAAGAGTAGAACTGGAAGTCTTATTACATGGAATAAAATTAAAAACACGAAGATAATCCATAACATGATGTCCCGGGTGTCCTAAACGAGCATGCCATGGCAAGTTGTTATCAGCAACAAAGGCGGAAGTAGTGGAAGTGTAGGTGAACGGATAGAGATGGCTTGTGCTATCATGTCTGCTGAGGATCTTCCCAGTCTGGTAGTCCTTCACAGAGAAGCCAAAAGGATCAAAGTCACAAGAAACCCAATTATCAGTGGTAAATTGTCTAACATAAATAAGGTTTTTGATAATTTGAGGAGAAAACAACACGTTTTTGAGATGCAATGGTTTGGAAGATGATGGTAGGGAGGTATTGCCAGATCCTTGGATTGGCAGCGACTGACCATTACCAACATATATAGACTTAGTAGATGTAACAGAGGAAGGAATAGTAACCATACCTGCATCAGATGTCATGTGGTTTGTTGCTCCCGAATCCATAAACCACTGATTATCAGTTTCTGGTTGAACATTCAAAGCCCCGAAAGCTTGACCCAGGTCATTAACATCCAAGGGGTTAAGGTCAGTGAGATTAACTTGTGGAGCATTTGCGGGCTGCAGAGGTGGTGGAGTAGGTCCACGATTCTGATAGTGTGGCATGGTCCAAGGAGGTTGAGTCCAGCCCGATTGAGTAGGATATGGGCATGGTGGTGGAGCTGCTCACCATGGGGCCCACTGTTGGGAGTACTGGGCTGCCCAAGGTGGTGGCGATACTGCATAAGGAGCAACAGACCTGGGACCTGAAGGTCGTGAGCCAAATTGGTTTGATGGTGGCTGATTGCGGCGGCCGGAGGGGCGGCGCTGATTGTTGCGAGGAGCTGAGTCACGACGAGCAGGGGCAGGAGCAGGTGTCGGTTGATCCCGCGAGACGGCTGCGATGACATGTGTTGGGATATGAGCAGAGTCACGGGCCAATTGGCGTCGTTGTTCATGGTCTAACATATCACATGCATCTTCCCATGAAGGCAATTCATGATTGATTTGAGAGGCTGTGACATCAAATTCAGGGGGAAGACCACGAACAAGTTGAAAAACCAATCGGGTCTCGGTAACCGGGTTATCTATGTCGGTGAGTTTGTCAGCAATCTCCTTCAATCGTTGGCAATAGGCCTCGAGGGAGGGCATGGAGTGGAGCGTGAGATTGACAAACTCTTGTTCAAGTGCAGCAGCCTTGGATCCCTTGTTGTTGTGGAAGATGTTCTTCACTCTATTCCAGGCCTGGTATGCAGTAGATTCAGTCTCTAACACTCGTACAAGCAATTCGTTTGACAGTGTAGCATAGATCCACTGTAAAACGATTGCATCAATCTCCTTCCATGATGTGTGACTCGGGTCGGTGGGAGCTGGTGAAGGTGTTCCATCAATGTGTTTGAGTACCTTGTACCCAGTAGCATTGAGGCGAAAGAGCTTCACCCATGTAGCATAAGAAACCTTTGATCCATCCAATATCCTGACTTTATGTTGGATATTAGTTACATAATAGACGGGGTGGAGAGTAGCCGCTAACGGCTGTGATTTAGAAGCATCACCCATCGATATCAAGAGCCTGAAGGAAAGGTGGCAGAGGCGGCTTGTGAACAGGCAGCGACAATGTGTTTCCTAGGGTAGAGGGCGACTGCGCTCTGATACCATGAAAGTAGGAAACCTTGTTGTTCCATTGATTTGCCCATATGGGATATATACAATACAATCAGGTCTATAACTATGGAAACACATATACATCAAAATAATAAAAGATATTTACAATAAAACATAATATATATCTAATATATCAATATATATATATATATATATATATATATATATATATATATAGAGAGAGAGAGAGAGAGAGAGAGAGAGAGAAAGAGAGAGAGAGAGAGAGTTAGGTTCAAATGTTTTCACTATCTATTGTATGCCTGTATGATTGATTCTGGACCAATCATTTTAGTTATTTTAAGAAAGTAATTAATGCTTATTAAATGCTGAAAATGTAATTAATACCCATTAAATCTTCAACATGTAATATGCATTAATTACTTTCTTAAAATAACTAAAATGATTGGTCCATAATCAGTCATACATGCACACAATAGATAATGAAAACAAAATAACCTAACCCTATATATATATATATATATATATATATATATATATATATATATATATATATATATATATATATAGACTAATAATGGGGTATTAACAGTAAATTAATTGGGTTATTTGGTAATCTTTAATGTAAAAACACAAAAGCCAATAGAAATTCAATAAATAATAAGTTATGTGTTCAAAATGTAAAAAAAAAAAAAAATCGAAACAAATTTGTATCATTAAAATGGCAAATTTTATAATCCTTTTGTTGCCCTCAACCGTTAAATATCAAGAAGGTTTGTTCATTTGTTTGCAAATCACTATTGCAAATGTGATTGAAATATAAATTAACTAAGTGGTAGAAAAATTGAACTCACCTGACATATGAACACCTTCAGTCAGATTAATAACTGTTAATACCTAAAAATGACAATAACAGTTTGATAAGGTTTTGTAAAATGTATACCGATAAAATAGGTAAATTTCTACAATCAGAAAATGAAAAAATGCAAAAAAGAAAAACATAGAAGCAAAGAAAGATGATCATACTGGTGATATATCAGCATTTTGTAGAGCTTCTAAATGTTACGCATACAAACTTATTGTGGGTCTAGTGATCAGTTTTTCATTCTTATTTTGTGAAACAAACATTGCAATGGATGCAACAGTGCATTCTTCAGTTTTTTCATCACTAATTCCAATTAAGTAAAGATTCTTTTTCGTATTTTGGGATGAGTGGTGACCATGGTCAATCACATGCAAATTATGTAAATATTTAGGGCTCTTCCTAACCATTTCAAAGAGAATCACTAAAAAAAAGGAAACACCTGCAAATGCAAAAAAGATGGAATAAGAGCCAACAATGATAGGAATAAGAGCCAACAATGATAATGAAAGTTATAATGATATTCATGCCAAACATCTGTAAGATACAAAGATAGAGACAATTACAAGTTACAATCTATTCATAAAAATAACAAAAAAATTTAGCCCAAACTACTTGCCTGTGACATCCCCAAAATCACGGCCAGAAAAGACCGGTTTGTTTATGCTTTGTTTAAAAATCAGAGTTACATTTTTAATGAAAGTGTTGCGGAATTTGTCCCAAAACAAAAATATGATAAAGATTTATCAAAAGCATTTCCATAGAAATGTATTTCATTAAAAGACTCGGGATGTCATGTTCGTACAGATCAAAAGCATAAACAGTACAATATAAGCCTTACTACATTATTTCATATCTACAGACCTATATCCGTAATCCCTCGTCCAAAACATCACACCTATGCTCATGCGCCACTACCTGTAATACATAAAACTGAGTGGGTCAGACTTGGGAGCCTGGTGAGCACATAGGGTTTTCAACCCACAATAAATAAGTTTATTAATTTCATCGATCAACAATAACCCGATTACCCGTTCCCGTTATCCTCACTTTACGTCCCTAAACACCTATCATAAGGGACCTAGCCTAAGGATCATCATCGGGACGGACACTACTGCTAAGGGGATTCCTCATCAATAAATGTCCTAAAGGCAACCATGTGGGGGATGGAGTACACCGGTGAACATATCGTTCACAAACACCTACAGGTTGCGAGCCTGCTAGTGTTCCACTGGACTGTCTAGAAGAGTCCGTGGTCGTCATCCATACTCCGCTAGATGACAGAATCAACAACATCAACATCGAGGCCTCTCATCATTTTATCACACATCACCTATTGCATCTACCCATGTTTTACCCTAACATTTTCGTAGATATAAAATACATATACAGTTTAAATCATTGAAAACATGTATAACAACGTTCATCTAGCATAGATAGCAAGTATTCAGATAATATGCACACATAGCACGTAATTTATATAAAATACTTCATATCTATGTGTAAGTTGAAAGTAACTATGCACTCACTTGTTAAGGTGATGATTCCAAAATCGGGCAGCGCTTGCTTCTAACGATTCTATTTTCCGTCGATGAAACCTAGCATTATTATCGCTAAATTTTAGTCTAATATTTACCGTGACCAACTATTAGTCTTAGTAGTATTATTATTATATAAGCGTTAAACAATATTTTCCAACCACTATGTACAGACAGGGGCCAGACATAAAACACCGGAGGGCAGGACCATTTTGGCATATAGCACTTCTGAAATCCAACAACCCTATGTGGCCCTTTAAACCAGATTCCCCGTACCGCGAGTAGTTAAAAAAAATATTATATCGACACTTATATAAGTTATAATAATAGCTCAAATATTTATTATAACTTCATAATAACAATACTAATTTTAAATATAAGCTATATTAAAATAAGGTAAGCATAACTTACTTACAAGGGGGTTTTAGCTAGGAGTCGGGCTCTGCAGGGGTAGAACTTCGTCGCTGAATCTTTCTAAGAAAGATTCGTGCAGCGCTTCAGCGCTCACCTTACTATACTAAGCTACAGAAAGAGAAGTCGAATCACGAGGGACCGAAATGCTCGGGGGATAGGGAGAGAAAGACTCTTGAATCAAGAGAATGGTGCAAGAAATATGAGAGCCCAAGGCTCTTATTTATACTAATTGATTTTTCAAAAACTACCCTCCATAATTACTTAATGACCTTTTAGTTATATAAACAACTAAACACCCCTCTATAATACTATTATAAATGGATTTAATGATATTTGTACTAAACTAATGTCGAAAGAACTCAACATTAGTCTTATAATGACCGCATCGTCGATACCTTTCTAATGATATATACATATGTATATATATATATATATATATATATATATATATATATGTGTGTGTGTGTGTGTGTGTACGTATACATGATTTATACTTTATTTTAATACGTAAATATGCTATTATAATTTGTAACTCGTTCATACGAACTCCGTTTTTGACGTTCTTTATATCCACGCGTAGGTGAAGACGTACTCTACAACTTTCGTTTAGACTCCGTCGGCTAATTTTGACTTTATCGTAAATTCACTATTCATGCTTCCCGGTATCGTGCCGGTTCTGTCGTGAAACTTCGACGGGTCATAACTTCTTCGTTGTAACTCGGATTTCGGCGTTCCTTATATGCATGGAAACCTTGAGACATATTCTACAACTTTATGTAGAGATATCGGGATTATCTCACACTTTAATTTTGACGCTCATTTTTATTCTTTATTAATTATACATTTATAGTTAAATAATAAACACATATAATTCACATAATACTCAAATATTTCATCTTTATTTACTTCAAAAAGAGTTACAAGAGTTGACCTAGACTATTACATTGACAAAAATGCTTAGCCCTGAAACCCGGGTGTTACAATTCTCTCCCCCTTAGGATGATTCCGTCCCGGAATCATGCATCAGCAAACAGATGTGGATAGCGACTCATCATGTCATCCTCTGTTTCCCAAGTGAGATTCGGCCCATTCGAATGTTTCCATCGGACTAGCACCAAGTCGACCATCTTACGTCGTAACTTCTTAGTCTTACGGTCAACAATTGCCTCAGGCTCTTCGATCAACCTTTTATTTTCATCCATCCTTAACTCTGAGATTGGAATTATGTTGGGAACATCTCCCGTGAATTTCCTCAAATAACACACATGGAAGGTGTTATGAATACCATTGAGTTCTTCGGGCAATTCCAGCTTGTAAGCTTGGTTCCCTATCTTCTGAAGAACTTTGAACGGTCCAATAAACCTTGGAGTCAACTTTCCTCGTTTCCCAAATCGTATAAGTCCCTTCCACGGTGAGACTTTAAGCAAAACGGAATCCCCAACTTCGAAAGTTATCGGTCGTCTTTTCTTGTCAGCATAGCTCTTCTGACGATCCTGGGCTGCTAACATCCTTTCCCTAATCACCTTCAACTTCTCAGCAGTCTCATGGACTATCTCGGGGCCCATAAACTGCTTCTCTCCGGCTTCAAGCCAACAAGACGGCGTACGACACTTTTGCCCATACAAGGCTTGATAAGGAGCCATCTTGATGCTCGAGTGAAAACTATTGTTGTAGGAAAATTCTACCAGAGGTAAGTGCTCGTCCCAATTCCCTTGGAATTCGAGGGTACATGCTCTCAGCATATCTTCCAGCGTCTGAATCGTTCTTTCGCTCTGACCATCAGTTTGCGGATGATAAGCAGTGCTCAAACACAACTTTGTACCTAACTCCTCTTGTAGACTCCTCCAAAACCTTGACATGAAACGACTATCACGATCTGATACAATCGTAAGAGGGACACCGTGAAGTCTTATAATTTCCTTCACGTAAGCATTTGCGAGCTTATCCATAGACCACTTCTCGTTGGCTGCTATGAAGTGTGCACTCTTGGTGAAACGATCCACGAATACCCAAATCATGTCGTGACCGTTCTTTGTCCTGGGCAGTTTAGTCACAAAATCCATGGTGATGTCTTCCCATTTACCCATGGGTACAGGTAAAGGTTCCAAACTCCCATACGGTTTCTGATGTTGTGCCTTAACCCTCGCACATGTTACGCACTCGGCCACATACTTCGCAACATCGAGCTTCATCGTCGGCCACCAGTAGTAGGGTTTTAGGTCCCTATACATTTTAGTGCTACCGGGATGAATCGAGTACATGGTCTTGTGTGCTTCTTCCATCAGAAGATCTCTTATTCCTCCCGTCTTAGGTACCCAGATTCGATCTTGGAATACCTTCAGTCCTCGACTGTTTGTACCAAACACTAACGTTCTTCCCAAATGTTCTTCCTTTCGATCATTTATCTCTAAAGCTTCTTCTTGAGCTTTCCTGATACTTTCCACAATCGTCGAGACGACTTCAATTCTTAACGCTCTTGGCCTTTTCCTTTCCAGATTGACTTTCCGACTGAGAGCATCAGCAACAATATTTGCTTTACCTGGGTGGTAAAGTATCTCACAGTCGTAGTCCTTGAGAAATTCTAGCCAGCGTCGTTGCCTCATGTTTAACTCCTTCTGATTAAAGAGATACTGGAGACTCTTATGATCAGTGAAGAGCTTGCACTTCGTGCCGTAGAGGTAATGCCTCCATATCTTTAAGGCAAAAACTACTGCTGCCAACTCTAGATCATGAGTGGGGTAGTTCTTTTCGTGCTCTTTCAATTGTCGAGATGCGTATGCTATCACCTTTTCTCTTTGGGTCAGAACACAACCCAACCCGACTCCAGAAGCGTCACTATAAACCGCGAAATCTTCGACTCCATCGGGTAGAGAAAGTATCGGTGCTTCACATAACTTCTTCTTTAGCTTCTCGAATGCCTCATCGTGTTTCTCACTCCACGTATACGTAGCTCCTTTATGAGTCAAAGCTGTTAATGGAGCAGCTATCGAAGAAAAGCCTTGGATAAATCGTCGATAATATCCGGCTAATCCTAGAAAGCTTCGAATCTCCGTGGGACTCTTTGGATGTTCCCACTTCATTACAGCCTCGATCTTTGCGGGGTCAACCATTATTCCCTCCTGGTTAACAACATGACCCAAGAATTGGACTTCCCGTATCCAAAAGTCGCATTTGGAGAACTTTGCAAAAAGCTTCTCCTTCTTCAACACTTCTAATACTTCCCGTAGATGCTTGCCATGCTCCTCTTGGCTTTTCGAGTAGATGAGAATGTCATCGATGAACACTATCACGGATTTATCGAGGAATGATTTACAAAGCCTATTCATCAAATCCATGAATGCTGCGAGAGCATTGGTTAGCCTGAATGACATAACCAAGAACTCGTAGTGTCCATATCTCGTTCTGAATGCAGTCTTCTCAATATCCTGCTTTCTCACCTTTAGCTGATGATATCCTGACCTAAGATCGATCTTTGAGAAGTAGCTCGAACCTTGCAGCTGATCGAATAGGTCATCAATCCTCGGCAATGGATACTTGTTCTTCACAGTTGCCTTATTCAGCTCTCGGTAGTCTATACACATTCTCATACTTCCGTCCTTCTTCTTCACGAATAACACCGGAGCTCCCCAGGGTGATGAACTAGGTCGAATAAAACCGTTGTCCAACAGCTCCTGAAGTTGCGTCATGAGCTCCTTCATCTCCGTCGGTGCTAATCGGTAAGGTGCCTTTGCTATCGGTGTTGTTCCTGGTAAAAAGTCTATACGAAACTCCACTTGCCTATCAGGTGGTAATCCGGGAAGATCTTCGGGAAAGACTTCCGGATAATCACACACAACCGGTATATTCTGCACCTCTTTCTTCTCCTTCTTGGCATCGATTACAAATGCCAAGTATGATGCACATCCTTTGGACAAACATTTCCTGGCTTTCATCAGGGAGATGATTCCAGAATTCACTCTGCGTTTGTCCCCATACACCATAAATGATTCTTTTCCGGGTGGGTTTACCTTTACTATCTTCTTTCGGCATTGAATCTCAGCATCGTTGGCGCTAAGCCAATCCATACCCAAAACGATGTCGAAACCGTTTAACTCTATGGGTAATAGCTCTTCGTGGAATTCGTTTCCGTTTAGGTCAATGACGATTTTCCTAATACGATTACTAACAGGTACGAATTTGCCACTGGCAACTTCTACAATCAGGGCATTATCTAGTTTTTCTACAGGCAATGCTAATTTCCCACCAAATTTATGCGACACAAAGGAGTAGTTGGCTCCGGAATCAAATAGTATATTTGCAAGCAAACCATTTACAAGAAAGGTACCTGAAGCGACGTCTGCTGCCTCCTTTGCAGCCTCGAGCGTCATCTGGAAGGCTCTCGCCTTCGGCTTCGGTGGTATGTTGGGTCTTCCTGTCTCTTTCTTCTTCGGGCAGTCCTTCAAAATGTGCCCTTCTTCATTGCACCCATAACAAGCTTTCTGGTTGAGGGTGCATTCATTGGCGTAGTGCCCAGGCTTTCCGCACTTGTAACAAGTGACCCCTCCGTCACACTTCCCAGAGTGCTTCTTCTTGCACTTGTCACACCACTTCGCTTCTGATCCTCCTCCCCTCGAACCAGACTTCGAGAATCTACTCTTCTTGTTGGACTTCGAGGATCCATTGAACTTCCGTTTCTCACCAACCTCAGCCCTCTCCAGACCTCTTTCCTTTTTATGGGTCTCCACGTTCTTAGCTGCTCGAACAGCTGATTTCAGAGTGGTTGCCATCTTGACTGTTGGGCCAAAGTCAGCCGGCAGTCCGTTTGCGAATTTCTCAATTGTGGAAAGTTCGGTTGGCACTAGGTATGGAAACAACTTCATCTTTTCCGTAAATGCAGCAGCATAGTCATCGATGCTCATTCTCCCCTTCTTCAAATTTTGGAACTCATTGTTCAGATCAATCAGGTCTATCTCTGAACAGTACTGCGCCTTCAGTTGTTCCAAGAACTCTTCCCATGACATTTTCAGAACAGTACTGCGCCTTCAGCATAGTCATCGATGCTCATTCTCCCTTCCTCAGATGGCTCGGGAACTGGCTCCGTCGGTTCAACATGTATGGTAGGTTCGTCCCTATTTTCGTGGAGCATCCGTCTCATTTCTTCCCTTTGTTCAGCTAGCATAGCCTGAATCATGGCTTGAACTCCAGCCATGGTGACTGGCTCAGGTGCAACTTCTTCAACAACAGGTATTTGCTGAACCACTGGGGGTTGGTTCCTACCTCCATTTGCGTTCATGTTTCCGCTACGGGTCCTTGCCATCTTGATCTATACACCGAATAAGGTGAATTTAGATCTTTATTTAGGATAGACGTTTTAAATCGTCCTTATCACTCCGAAACGTTTACATGCTAGTTCTAATATCGTAGTCGTACGTTTAGAATCCTAAACACATAAGGTTTCCAGATCCGGTCGGCAACAGACCATAGATCCGAACAATTAACAGCATATTATGCACAAAGCATTTAGCACATAAAAGCATTTTAGGCACAATTCCTAAAATAAGCTAGTGCTCACACCTCACAATCATCGCTTAGCATTCTAAGTTTAAGTCTAGAAATCCTACAAATTCCTAGTTCGCTTAAACTAATGCTCTGATACCAACTGTGACATCCCCAAAATCACGGCCAGAAAAGACCGGTTTGTTTATGCTTTGTTTAAAAATCAGAGTTACATTTTTAATGAAAGTGTTGCGGAATTTTTCCCAAAACAAAAATATGATAAAGATTTATCAAAAGCATTTCCATAGAAATGTATTTCATTAAAAGACTCGGGATGTCATGTTCGTACAGATCAAAAGCATAAACAGTACAATATAAGCCTTACTACATTATTTCATATCTATAGACCTATATCCGTAATCCCTCGTCCAAAACATCACACCTATGCTCATGCGCCACTACCTGTAATACATAAAACTGAGTGGGTCATGCTTGGGAGCCTGGTGAGCACATAGGGTTTTCAACCCACAATAAATAAGTTTATTAATTTCATCGATCAACAATAACCCGATTACCCGTTCCCGTTATCCTCACTTTACGTCCCTAAACACCTATCATAAGGGACCTAGCCTAAGGATCATCATCGGGACGGACACTACTGCTAAGGGGATTCCTCAGCAATAAATGTCCTAAAGGCAACCATGTGGGGGATGGAGTACACCGGTGAACATATCGTTCACAAACACCTACAGGTTGCGAGCCTGCTAGTGTTCCACTGGACTGTCTAGAAGAGTCCGTGGTCGTCATCCATACTCCGCTAGATGACAGAATCAACAACATCAACATCGAGGCCTCTCATCATTTTATCACACATCACCTATTGCATCTACACATGTTTTACCCCAACATTTTCGTATATATAAAATACATATACAATTTAAATCATTGAAAACATGTATAACAACGTTCATCTAGCATAGATAGCAAGTATTCAGATAATATGCACACATAGCACGCAATTTATATAAAATACTTCATATCTATGTGTAAGTTGAAAGTAACTATGCACTCACTTGTTAAGGTGATGATTCCAAAATCGGGCAGCGCTTGCTTCTAACGATTCTATTTTCCGTCGATGAAACCTAGCATTATTATCGCTAAATTTTAGTCTAATATTTACCGTGACCAACTATTAGTCTTAGTATTATTATTATATAAGCGTTAAACAATATTTTCCAACCACTATGTATAGACAGGGTCCAGACACAAAACACCGGAGGGCAGGACCATTTTGGCATATAGCACTTCTGAAATCCAACAACCCTATGCGGCCCTTTAAACCAGATTCCCCGTACCGCGAGTAGTTAAAAAAAAATATTATATCGACACTTATATAAGTTATAATAATAGCTCAAATATTTATTATAACTCCATAATAACAATACTAATTTTAAATATAAGCTATATTAAAATAAGGTAAGCATAACTTACTTACAAGGGGGTTTTAGCTAGGAGTCGGGCTCTGCAGGGGCAGAACTTCGTCGCTGAATCTTTCTAAGAAAGATTCGTGCAGCGCTTCAGCGCTCACCTTACTATACTAAGCTACAGAAAGAGAAGTCGAATCACGAGGGACCGAAATGCTCGGGGGATAAGGAGAGAAAGACTCTTGAATCAAGAGAATGGTGCAAGAAATATGAGAGCCCAAGGCTCTTATTTATACTAATTGAATTTTCAAAAACTACCCTCCATAATTACTTAATGACCTTTTAGTTATATAAACAACTAAACACCCCTCTATAATACTATTATAAATGGATTTAATGATATTTGTACTAAACTAATGTCGAAAGAACTCAACATTAGTCTTATAATGACCGCATCGTCGATACCTTTCTAATGATATATACATATGTATATATATGTGTACGTATACACGATTTATACTTTATTTTAATACGTAAATATGCTATTATAATTTGTAACTCGTTCATACGAACTCCGTTTTTGACGTTCTTTATATCCACGCGTAGGTGAAGACGTACTCTACAACTTTCGTTTAGACTCCGTCGGCTAATTTTGACTTTATCGTAAATTCACTATTCACGCTTCCCGGTATCATGCCGGTTCTGTCGTGAAACTTCGACGGGTCATAACTTTTCGTTATAACTCGGATTTCGGCGTTCCTTATATGCATGGAAACCTTGAGACATATTCTACAACTTTATATAGAGATATCGGGATTATCTCACACTTTAATTTTGACGCTCATTTTTATTCTTTATTAATTATACATTTATAATTAAATAATAAACACATATAATTCACATAATACTCAAATATTTCATCTTTATTACTTCAAAAAGAGTTACAAGAGTTGACCTAGACTATTACATTGACAAAAATGCTTAGCCCTGAAACCTGGGTGTTACATTGCCCCTATAGTTACCGGGTGAGCATTTGGACATGTGAACCGGACTGGACCGGTACCGGTCCACTCCGTTTTTTGGACCCTCGGACCAGTTCTCGGTTCTAGGATTTGAGTTCGGTCCGATCCGGTTCGGCCGGTTCCGGGTAAAAACTGGTTGGACCGGCTTATTAAAAAAAAATTAAACAAGCATATCTCATTCGTTTTAAGTCGGATTGACATGCGGTTTCTTCCAAAGTGTAATTTAGAGTTTGTAGATGATTTTAGAGTATAATTTTGTTGTTTTTAGTGTTATATTCAATGAGTTACAATCAATCAAAGTTGGGATATCAAAGCTGAAATATTTTAGCTCTTCAGCAATAAATTAAACTTGTGTATTCTCTAAAATTGTTTAAACAAACATATCTCATTCGTTTTCAGTCGGATTGACATACGGTTTTTTCCAACATGTAATTTAGAGTTTGTAGATTATTTTAGACTATAATTTTGTTGTTTCTGGTGTTATATTCAGTGAGTTACAATCAATCAAAGTTGAGATATCAAAGCTGAAATATTTCAGCTTTTTAGCAATAAATTAAAATTTTGTATTCTGTAAAATTGTTTAAACAAGCATATCTCATTCGTTTTTAGTCGGATTGACATGCGGTTTTTTCAACGTATAATTTAGAGTTTGTAGATGATTTTAGACTATATTTTGTTGTTTTTGATACTATATTCAACGAGTTACAATCAATCAAAGTTAGGATATCAAAGCTAAAATATTTCAGCTTTTAAACAATTATTTTAGATTGTAATTCTAAATTTTATGTATCTTTTAACAGATAAATCATATGAAAGGGATCCTGATAGAGTACCAGATCCAATGGATAACGAGTTACGAACCAATTTGAAAGAGAATATAGTGAATTATAAAAAAGATTTTTTAATTCTCGGTTGGTCGAGAGTAAACGCGATTAGGTTCCCGACAGTTCCTCAGATGTCGAAAGGTGATTACTTTTTTTTAGTCTTACATAGTTTCTTTATAAATTAATGTCGTTGCAATTTAATTCTTTTGTTGTTAGATATATTGGCAATACAAATCTCAAGTGTGGCGTCCGTGTCTGCGTTTAGCACATGTGGTAGAGTTGTAAGTGAGTATCAGATTAGTTTATCGACGTTAATAGTTGAAGCTTTGTTATGCACCCAAGATTGGGTGAGAAAGTCTACAAATCCAATAATTGACAAAGTTGACGACATCTTGATGGATGATAATATAGCTTTGGGTAAAAAAATTATACTCATTCTTTTTTATACAGTTATTACTTTTTATTAAATGCTAACAACATTTTCATTTTGTGTTTATGTAGAGATTGCATAAGCTTTAAAAATGTCAGATTTAGATGACAATGATATGATGAGGTGGCCAATGGAAGATTAGTGTTAACGTATCCCTCGGGGAGAACATCAAAAAAGAAGAAATCAAACTAACATGGAGCTTGGCCTCGTCAAAACCTAGTCTAAAGCCAAGTCCGAGGCTTCGCCAACATGAAGATCACTGATATGGCGGTTAAGGTGTAGAGTCGTGCCTTAACCCCTTCTCTAGGAGGTTATATCCTGGCAAACGTAGGACCAATCAGAGAGTCCCACTTGCCCATTAGACGATAACCACGATCTTCATAACAATTAAAAGATCTCCTTCCAGCTAATGAGGGAATGAGGAAAAAGACTTGACAGAGGACCCTCCAATATGGGTCCGCCACATTACACCTCACGAGGGAATGCTCAACCAAATCAGTTGAGGGACATGCTTCTCGAACAGGTATAAAAGGACCCTTCCTCCGCACGAAGAAGGGGAAGAAATTCTCTTTTTATTGTGATCTACTATAATCTCTCTCAGATCTCATTTAACTTGATTGTCGGAGCTTCGTCCCGGGAACTCCTCTCGGGCGTCAACTAACGGTCATCTCTCTCTTTTGTACTGTGATCTCTTGAGAAGATACCTACACAGATCTCCCTCACAGTTCCAACCCGATCCTCTTTTGTATATCACAACATTTAGTGCCATCTGGGTGTATCTCTAGAACGATACATCCACGAAGCAAACCCAAAAAAGCAATGATGGCAGGTGACATTCCAATGACATCAGGAACAGTGGAGAAAGCCCACTGCGTCCAATGCAGTCACTCGATGGCAGTTAAAATTCCGTTCAGGAAGAACACGCTTCAAACTGCATACCGGTCTTGCAGACATCGTCCAGTTCTGCAGCTAAAACGGTGGCAACTTACATAGCCAGTCTATGGCGCCCAACAACCAGCACAATTCCACAAGTGGCAATCATAACCACAACTCGGCTGATCATCGCAACACAACAAACAGAGATCCCTATCTCACAACAACAATCCTTCTCCCATACTTCCGGCACCGAAACCTGGATCCCTCACACCATTTAGCCGCAACCACAATATCCCCCGATGGTCCACCCACACGCCACCGTGGCAGGGTTGTCTCATGTGTCGCTATTCGCACAACAACCACCGATATTCAACCATCTTGTACAACAGACTCCAGGTTCAATCCCTGCACTGTCTCAGCCGTAAGTAACAAGCTTGCGGACGTTGATGAGTCATGGATCCGGCTCTTATGGATCCGGTGTTCAGTTCTTAGTAGCACCTGAATCCAACCCCCTCATGGCATACGGTCAACCGTTCATCCCGTATACACAACAATACACCGGACCAAGCTCGTACATGCCGCCCCCAGCAGGGCAATATGCAATCCAACACTTTGGATTGCCGCCAAACCTACAACAACATCAACCGTACATCTCGCAAGCATCCATGCATAACCAGATGTATGCGAGCCCCTATCAGATGCATCAACACATGGCTTACGGTGGTATTTCGTACCCATACATGGACAACACCCTCCAAAGAGCGAGCTCCAATTTTATCCATGAATTGCTGCAGTACAAGATCCCGCACACTACGATGATACTAAACATGCCAAAGTACAATGACACTACAGACCCAGACGACCACATCGATAACTACGAATGGACAATGAGATCTCTTAAGATGGATCGTCGCTTCACCTGCACATATTTCCCCTGCACCTTAACAGGAAATGCAGGCAAGTGGTTTAAGTCTCTAAGGCCAGGCAGTATCTCAAGTTTTGAGCAGCTGAAATACATTTTCCCCAACAATTTCATGCAATTATGTAAAGAAAAAAGAGACGCCAACTTCATAATGGCGTGCAAGCAAAAAGGAGAATCGATCCGTGACTATTATGATTGATTCACGCTAGCTACCTTGAATGTCCCAGGACATGAAGAGTTCCTGGTGACAGCCGCGTTCGCCCAAGGTCTGCTCCCTGGCCCCCTATCGAGGAAGATGCAAGGAACAGTCTCTAGATCTATTGACGAACTCAATTTCTGTGTGGAAAAATACCTACGACAAATCGATGGGGAAGAGCGAAAGGAAGCCAATCTCAAAGTTGTAGGTAACACCTATCTCAAACAGGAGGAAACAGTGTCCCAACCGAGCCTAGCCCAACAAAAAAGGCAAAATGGCAACCAACAGAGACACAACCGCCATTCTAGACACATGTCACGGCGATATAGACCATTCAATAAGGATGATAGCAGGAATAGTCTCAACGATGTCCACACAATCTATAAGACTCCAGCCAAGGAGAACAAAGACAATACCAAGTTTTGTGAGTATCATCAAAGAAAAACGCATGATACCAACGAGTGCACAGTATTGAAGTGGGAGATTGATGAGAAATAACTGGTGGGAAATATAGTCGACATAACAAAAGATCTCAGGGCGAAATTCGATGGGGATAAGCACCAACCTAAAAATCAAAAGGATGTTAGAAAATAGGGATGAACAGATTGCTTGGATTCTCTGAAAGTCGTGAATCACTATCAAAGTGAAGTATTTCGATGGTACAGATCAAACACTCAATTGGATGAAATTTAGAGATACGAAATCAGAGAATGTATATGAAATGTTCTTCAAAAGATGTACCAAAAAATGACCAAAACGGCCATATGATTCCTGTTTGAAAACTGTCACTAGATTGTTACAAATTGTCATAAAAAACTACTAAACCAGCTAGGGGAACTGCCTCTTGGACCCTGCCAAGGGCAGCCGCCCCTGGGACCCCGCTCCCAGGGGGCTGCCCCCATACCCCCATTCGTTTAGGGGCTTCACCCCTAAATAACAGTGTACTTTGAATCTTGAAAAACTTGAACAAGTGTGCACTCCTACACCATCCTAACTTGTTCAATATTCAACAAGATCATTTTTGGTCAACAAATTTAATCATATTACACTTAAATAATATTAATGATATAAAATCACCAACAAACCTCCCCCATTTAAGTGTAATCCTGATTAAACCTAAAGCAAAACATAAACAACAACAAACTGATGCATAAACGAAATTTCGTGACGATTGAATTTCACATTAGTATATTACTCAATCCAAATATTCGAATATCAGGGTGTCGCTAAGGATTGAACCCTTTCTATTCAAAGTAAATACATGAAGATAATACACATACACACACACCAGTTTACATTCTCATTATTTCTAACTTGACACTATATTTTACTAGCTTGTGTCCCATCCTTCAATAATCATATCAAAGTCAAGTCCCAACTTCTTGAAGCAACTAAACTTCAAGCTTATATAGGTAGTTCTTTTGTTCTTGCACCTGCATATGCAATTTTTCAAAGAACTATTAAGAAATAAAATTTCAGCCTCCTTAACTTGTAGTACTGAATACATACCTTGGGATGATGTTAATAATGTGTTCCAATCTTCAAATATCAAGCTTTCCACATTGAATTCAACATCTAATATTACATTACATGGGAATTGGGTATCTTAATATAAAAGATTTTAAGTGGACTTTAAACCCATCCCTACAGCCGCCTTGTGCACAAGATCTCTTGCTAACCCTTTGGTTAGATGATCGGCTAAATTCAACTGAGTTCTTATAAACTCCACAGATATCACACCAGTCACGATGAGCTCACGAATCATGCTATGTTTAACACCTAAATGTCTACACTTTCCATTGTACACTTGACTATAAGCCTTAGCCAAGGTTGTCGCACTATCACATCTGATAGAAATGGTAGATATCAGTTTGGGCCATAATGGAATTTCATAAATCAAATTCCTTAGCCGCTCAGCTTCTTTACCACCATCAGACAATGCAACAAACTCAGATTCCATGGTTGAGTTAGTAATACAAGTCTGTTTCTTGGATGCCCAAGAAATGGCACCTCCTCCAAGAAGAAACACCCAACCACTAGTAGAGGAGTGATCCTCTAAGTTGTTAATCCAGTTGGCATCTGAATAACCTTCCAAAACAGAAGGATATCCATGATAAGTTAAACCATAATTCATGGTCCCTTTTAAGTACTTGAATACTCTACTCACAACTTGCCAATGATGTGTACTAGGATTACTAGTATATCTACTAAGCCTTCCCTCAGCATATGTTATATCAGGCGTAGTACTAATGATGGCATACATTAGACAACCAATAGCCCTAGAATATTCAAGTTGAGACACTGGAGATCCTTTATTAGGTAGAAACTTGAGACTAGGATCTATAGGAGTGCTAACATGAGAACAATTCTCAAAGTTAAACTTTTTCAGTATCTTCTCAATGTAATGAGATTGAGAAATATAAATCCCATTGTTTCCTTGTTTAATTCTTAACCAAGAATTACCTCAGCCTCCCCCAGGTCTTTCATTTCAAAACTAGATGATAAGAATTTCTTAGTTTTATCAACTTCTTCTAAATTAGTACCAAAAATCAACATATCATCCACATATAAACAAATCATGAATCCTTTACCAGAAGTATCAAATTTGCTATATACACACTTGTCAGCTTGGTTTAATGTAAAACCATTAGATAAGGCAACACCATCAAATTTTTGATGCCATTGTTTTGGTGTTTGTTTCAAACCATATAATGATTTCTTCAACTTGCACACTTTGTGTTCATTTCTAGGCATCAAAACCCTTCAGGTTGTTTCATGTATATTTCCTCATCCAAGTCACCATTAAAGAATGCCATTTTCACATCCATTTGGTGAATCACAAGATAATGTATAGCTGCAAGAGCTAATAATAATCTAATAGTAGAAACTCTGGCAACAAGAGTATAAGTATCAAAGAAAGCAATGCCTTCTTTTTGTCTAAAGCCTTGGATAACCAATCTGGCTTTATACTTATCAATTGTGCCATCCACCTTCATTTTTCTTTGGAGGATCCATTTACATCCTAATCCCTTGCAACCAAGAGGTAAATCAGATAATACCCAAGTATTTTTATGCATGATAGAATCAATCTCATCCTGAATTGCCTCTTTCCATAAATGAACATCCCTAGAAGCCAAAGCTTCACTGAAAGTCTTTGGATCCTCCTTAATATTAAAACAATATTGATGTTGAGACACAGTCTCATTCCTTGTTCCTTCAACTATATATAGTTGAAAATCAGATCCAAAAGATTTAGCTTTTCTAGCTCTAGTACTCTTTCTAAGTTCAGGCAGAGTACTTGTACCGCCAGAATCATCTCCAGCTTGAGTTGTGTTCTTACTGAAAGATTGTTGAATTATGTCACTTGGTCTTGGTATAGATGTAAATCTTTCTTCATCAATGACAACATCTCTTGACTTCATAACAGTGTTTACAGAAATAGAGTCATTAGATTCTAAAACATAGAATCTATAAGCTTTGGAATTCTTAGCATATCCAATAAAGATACAATCTATACCTCTTTCACCCAATGTTTTCCTTTTGGGTTCAGTAAGTCTTACAACTGCTCTACAACCCCAAACTTTGAGATAACTCAAATTTGGTACTTTTTTACACCAAAGTTCATAAGGAGTATTCTTACTCCTCTGATTTGGAGTTCTATTCAAGATGTAACATGCAGTTAACATTGCCTCACCCCCAAAATCCTTCACTTAATCCAGAATAGGTCAAAATGGAATTAACTATTTCTTTCAAAGTCCTATTCTTCCTTTCAGCTACACCATTTTGCTGTGGTGTATATGGAGTTGTGGTTTGATGTATTATTCCAGTTGGTTTAAAATAAACTGGATCATAATATTCACCACCTCTATCAGTATGCAATACTTCTATTAATTCATTTTTATAAATCTCAACTTGTTGTTTATAAATTTTAAATTTATCAAGTGCTTCCATCCTTAGAATGTAGCAAATAGATGTAACAATATATAGATGCATCATCAATAAAAGTAACAACATACTTCTTGTTTCCAAGGGAAGGTGTTGCATGGAAATCACATAAATCACTATGTATAAGATCCAACACCTTGCTTTCCCTAACAACATCTTTGAAAGGTTGTCTAGTGATTTTAGTTAGCATGCATCTTTTAAATTTTTCATTATTTTGCATATTAAAAGTAGGAATTAAACTCATTTTAGACATGTCTTTTAATCTCTTGTAATGAATGTGTCCTAGTCTAGCATGCTATAATTTAGATTTATGAAAATTATTGCTAGTACTACTAGAATCCATGCAAACCGAATTATCACTAGAAGTATAATTAATATTAAGCCTAATCATTCCATCACATACATATCCAAATCCCATAAAAACCGTGTGTTGACAAGATATACTTGTCACTTTCAAACACTTGTTTGTAACCACAATTATTTAATACAATTTCAGACACACGATTCTTACGGATCCCTGGAACATATAAAACATTGTTCAAACACAAACATTTCCCAGAAGTAAAAGTAAGTAAAACAGATCCTATGCCCTTGATTGGTTCACTTGCAACATTTCTCATCTTCACAACATATCCATCTTCAATTGGTTGAAAGTCCTTGAACCAATATAGATCTTTGCAAACATGACTTGTTGCTCCCGAATCAACCCACCATGCAACATTATCATCTTGCACATAAAATGCTTCAAAAATCACAGGAATATAATTATGAATATATTTAGAATTCTGCATGAAAACATAAATCTAACCTTGTTGATTTTCTGGATCCTTGGATCCACTTGGTCAAGCGCCATCCTTGTTCACTTTGCGAAGACAACAATCTTTCTTGAAGTGACCCGGTTTGTTACAATTCCAACAAACCAACTTAGCCTTCTTGTTTGAAGACTTGCCATCCTTTCCTTTAAACTTCCTTTTTTCCATTAAACTTCTTCGGATTCTTTGAACTTTCTCCTTCCACCATGTTCACAGAAGAGGAATCAACTTGGTTCTTGCCTTTAGGATTGCTATCAAGTTCTCGAGTCCTTATGGACTCTTCAATCCTTAATGGCTTCCAAGTTGATTTAAAGTCAATTTCTCTTTGTTATGTTTTAGATTGTGTTTAAAATCCTTCCAAGAAGGGGGCATGTTGTCAATGATCATAGCCACAGAAATGGCTTCATCCATTTTCAGATTGTGTTGAGCAAACTGTCCCAAAATCCATAACATTTCATGGAATTGTTCCATAATAGGCCTGGAGTCAACCATCTTGTAACCCATAAAGTTACTAACAAGAAACTTCTTGCTAGAAGCATCTTCAACCATGTATTGGATTCAAGAGAATCCCACAGTTCTTTTGCAGATTCAAAATTTTGATAGATATCAAAAAGAGAGTCAAACATACCATTGAGAATATGACCACGACATATGTAATCATCATTTTTCCACTTTGATCTCCTTCTTGTTGCCTCCAAAGGTTCATCTTCAACAGATTTTGGTAAGATAGACATGGGTGTACTCAGAACATACACCACTTTCAGAGTAGTAAGGAGAAAGTGTATTTTCATCTGCTATCTACGGAAATCTTGCCCTTCAAATTTGTTCAATTTGTCAAACTTGCTTGTCATATCCTTCACAGAATCACCACTTGCCATGCTCACAAAATACTTCAATTTTTGTTAGAAAACGGGGATGAACAGATTGCTTGGATTCTTTGAAAATCGTGAATCATTATCAAATTGAAGTATTACGATGGTAAAAACCGAACACTAGATTGGATGAAATTTAGAGATACGAAATCAAGGAATGTATGTAAAATTTTCTTCAAAAGATGTAGCAGAAAAATGACCAAAACGGCTATATGATTTATGTCTGAAAACTGTCACTAGACAGTTACAAACTGTCATAAAAAAACTACCAAACTAGCCAGGGGCTCTGCCCATTGGACCCCGCCAGGGGATACCGCCCCCGGGAACCCGCTCCTAGGGGCACTGCCCCCGGACCCCCGTTTGTTTAGGGGCTTCGCCCCTAAATAACGTGTACTTTGAATCTTGAAAAACTTGAACAAGTGTGCACTCCTACACCATCCTAACTTGTTTAATATTCAACAAGATCACTTTTGGTTAACAAATTTAATCCTATTAAACTTAAATAATATTGATGATATAAAACCACCAACAAAGGATGGGGGCAAGGATAAAAAAAGATGGGGCGAGATAATTACCATCACAGGGCCCTGCTCCTGTAGCAATTGCTAAAGCCAACACGTAGGCACGAAGGTATGCCATCAAAACATCCTCAACATCGCGTTTTCGATGAACGACCCCAGGCCAGAGTACTGAGATTCAAATGACCCTTTGCACATCACCGGCTTCATTAGCCAAATCCATGTGGAACAAGTATGCATCGATACCAGAAGCTTGGTCAATGTGATTTATGAACATTACCTTCGGCAGTTACCAGTTGAATGAAAGAAGCACCTCCAGCTACCATGCTAGGGCCCGCTGGTCGGGTTCACCAGTCATGGCATCTAGCCTACATGAATAATCACGCTCCTATTTACATTGATCAGTCATGATGGAACCAAACATATAACAAGGACACTCGAATTCTTGTTTGTTGATCGCCCGACTGACCATAATATTCTACTGGGCCAACCGGTGTTGTTCCATCTATAGGCGGCTCCATCCACTCTTCACGGTGTCCTAAAATTCAGCACGAGTGGCGGACCGACAATGGTAGTGGCGAAAAAGCTGAGTAATAGACGCGACGCTCGAAGAGAAAGGAAACATGAAACCCGATTGTACCAAATTAAATTTTCTCAGAAGGTGGAGGAACCACATCGGTGGTCCGCAACAGCACAAGTACGGATCCACAAATCCAGGAAAAGACAACGAGACATTTTTAGTCAGCTCACATCTCCCCCACAGAAAGGAGCGAGCACTGGCCTGAGGATGACTCAGCCAGAGTATGGAGCAATACTCGTGAAGCAAAAAAGTGTCTGATCACGGGCACGGGAACTAGCCTCGACCACCCTCAATGACCGAACCATGTCCAGCTAAAGAGCGATTTGGAACTCGAAGCGGATCTCGAACAATGTCAAGCATGAGCCAAAATCTAGTGGGATGAACAAGACGAGCCCCAAGTGTAGCAAAAATAGACACAGGATGCCACTCATTTTAACATTCAAGCCCTCTTGTAAAAGAGAACTGAACAACAGCCTCTAACAAGTGAAGCAACACCTCAAGTGACGGCCTGACACGTAAAGGAGACAGGCACGCAGAAAAGCGCAGGTGGTACTCTCACCTGGCTAAGGGGACACGCTTCCCACAGTATCAGCACACACTGGGCCAAGAAGAAGGGAAAGAGTGAACGCCTCCAGAGCAAGAAAGACGAAATTCAGCTCTCTCACACTAGGCACCGATGGTAGAAACAATAAATTCCAACCTTTCAAGAAACACTAGCAACGAATGAGAAAAAATTACATGACTGCGATGACGTAGTCATAGCCAACCACTCAATAAAAAATAAAGTAGAGGCCAAGAAAAAGGAGTGTGGTCAAACTCCACACAGGATAACCATACTCCAGGTGCTAATGCAGAAACTGGGCATGCGCCCTGATAATTTGACATTCAGACTCTAATGTCTCATGTTTTATTCCTTTTTTTTCTCTAAGAGTTAATATAATTTGCATTTCGAAAGAGCTTTCCAGAATTCTATTTAAAAATTTGGAAAAACGCAAAGTAAAGAGGTTGTGCATATTTTCCAAGTAGCAACAATGGCTGATCACCTACACTACTTAAGCAAAATCTATGAAAGAATGAAACCGTAGGTCTAAAAATTGTCATAATCTTTACCTACAAGGTGCCAATAGCATCTCAGAGCTGAGAATATATAAATCCTAACTAGTGGCATAGAAAAAGGGGTTCTAATAGATTCATAACCTTTCCCTTGATAATAGAACAGTAAACGGTCTTGAGGTGACGATCTTGGCCAATGTATTAGTAGCTAAACCATACAGTGTCCACAGCGCTCACTAACATTCCACGGTTTAACATAATAAGCCTAAATTAAACATATGAGACAACAAAACATAGCTCAATAAGAAACAGCTACACGACGTCTAAAGCACACTTTAGTCGACTAACGCAATCCCTAGAACAAGGGAGTGCGCATAAAAAAATTACAGTAGCAACGTCGAACAACCCATCCTCAAAGATACCACAGGACAATTCAAAATATATGTATACATACGAAACAAAAAAGGGGAAGAGAACACTTCCATGCCAAGTACAAAGCCAAACGCTAAGTTCATAGTTAACAACAACCAATGTTTTACACTATACATATAAAGACAACTACATTACAAAATGGTTTAAAGGGGACAAACATAAATCAACCCTCGGAGTCTGAAGAAGAGCCTCCCAGACTTGGCCTATGACAAAACTAGCGGAAACCTTCATAATCCAGCTTCTCCAAGCGAAAGCGGCTCGCGAAATTCGTCTCAACGAGGGACGATATAACAGCATCCACCTCTTCAACCCTTCTTGCAACACAGCCATAATATGGGACACCAGACTCACCGAAAATGGTGGAATAACCGCCTAGTTGTCTCCCCTTTTCAAACCTAAGGGCCTCACATGCCTCACGAACAACCTGGACCCCGCTGGCAAATTTTGCACTCTCGATAACTTTATCAATTATGCGAACCACCCCCTTCTCCAGCATCCATTGCCAACCACCTCGAGCGACAACACCATCAACATGAGCATGAGCCAGTTTACATTGGCACTTGTCCAACTCACTTGCTAGCACACCTTTCTCCCGAGTAAGAGAACTCACTTGGCTTTCAAGTCGCTCTAATCGGTCCTCCAAAGTGGCCACATGATCTTCCAAAGCAGCCTTCTCACAGGCCACAATACAATTCTGCTCAGAAAGGGCTCGGCGCTCAGCCTCTGAATCATGGAGTTCCTCCCTTATGTTTTCCATGGCAGCCTGCAAAGCTTTCAACTTTTTCTCATTCACGCCGGCGCGGCAAACCCGGTCGGCGGCAGCAACCATAAGGGCAGAAGTCTGAGCCGCAGCATAACGAAGGTCACCAGCCATACGAGAGCTTGAATGGCAAGCAAGCGAATTCATTATGGCCGGGGGTGAGCACAAAGGCTCCACTCATGGCAAAAATTTCTTCCGACAATAAGGAATCCTTACCAATCTCCCAGTATGGGGCATAGGCCTCTGAAGATAAGGGGTGAGATGAAGTTCCTGCTTCGTTAACTGGGGAAGGCTTCCCCAGCTGGAAAGGACCTCCAGGTGAGCCCAGTGCAACCTCGAGTACAAAGACAAAATTGGGATCAACTGAGAGTGATCTAGTAAATGACGAAGGTGGTGTCATTAAAGAACTAGGCACCACCACACCCTTCTTCTGCTCGGGCACACAAAACTTACTACCAAGAATACCCTCAATGCCACCAATAAGCCTAGCCACGAACACAATCCTACGCGCTTTATGAGGATGAAGAACCGCATCATCGGATTCAGTCTCCTCATCTGATGATGGCACCACTCGCAAGCTTCTCTTCTTCCAAATAGGGTTATTACCTTTCTCTGCTTGTACTCCCGCAGGCAAACCAGAAGGAGTAGGAACCGACGAACAAACTGGGGAAATGACCCCAACAGCTGGCCTGGAAGGCGAAGCAAGTCCACTAGAACCAGCATTTCCCCTTCCACCAAGAGCAATACAGCAAACTCTCGCATGCGTCTTCCAGACACAGGAGGAGGAAGACCCTCTACAAGATCGATCGCCTGGTTATAAAGATTTCCCCGATAGTGAGCGCGCAGGGCCATCTCCAAAGAAATCTCGGCTTCAACACCTGCGCAAATAAATGTTAAATATAAGAACTCATAATCCAACAAGATACCTTGTTTCTACCCCCGTTTCCTTTAAAAAAAGAGTAAGGGGGATAAGGAGATGAGTGGATACCGCATCTCACGATGTATAATTGCGCCATCTTCCCACGAGCTCTCCTGGAAACACTCATATCGGCCAAATCAAGAATGGAATATTCCCAGTTCTCCCCAACAACCATAATGTTTCCTAGTCGCTTGCCGAGATTCAGGTTACTCCCGAACAGTTTGGGAAGGCGGTTAAAAAAGTCTCGTGTTTTGCGAAACCCACGCCCCACAAGGTTCCGGTTAACCCAGAGCCATTGCCTCTGCCAATTTTTGCTCTGAGCATCTTGTTCATAGATTAACTGATGAATACCCCGCCTTTTCGCCAAAGTACGAACACCAGAATTTGTAGTTGAAAAAAATAACTGAAGACCCCGAAGGTGGCTATACAACCTAAAGATCGACAAATCAGTTCAAAACCTACGATCTTATTAACAACGCTCGGGGTCAACTCGTCGATAGAAAAGTCATAGTGATCCACAATCATGTTGAAGAAATCGGATATCGATAGGCGTAACCCCGCTTTACATAAAGTCATCGGAACTCCCACCTTCTCTTGAGGGCAATCGTAGATCGATACCCCCTTTTCCAGAATCATTACACAATGCTTCGGTAAGAAGTTGAAGCGATCTTTCAGAAGTTGAAATTCCTCTGCAGTAGGGACTCTACCATAACGGTCCATTGTCGAAAAAAGATGAGCAATCGAAAAGGGAAATTAACGGAATGCACAGATTGATACATCAAAGGCAAAGTGGGGATGTGAGGATGAAAAGCCAGGAGAAAAGGGGGATTTTAAAGGTGAAACTGGCATCACGAACCGTCTTACAATGGAATTGACACACATTGACAGCACTGTCTAAAGCATGTCAAATGTCAAAGATAATCCCAGACATAAACATGTTGAAATATAGGCTTGAACGGTGACATTGTCAAGTTGAGGCATACACCTACAAGCCTAAGGGACATGTTAACGTATCCCGCGGGGAGAATATCGAAAAAGAAGTCAAACTAATACCACGCTTGGCCTGGTCAGAACCTAGTCTAAAGCCAAGTCCGGGCCTTCGCCAACGCGAATATCACTGATATGGCGGTTAAGGTGCAGAGCCACGCCTTAACCCCTTCTCCAGGAAGTTATATCCCGACAAACGTGGGACCAATCAAAGAGTCCCACTTGCCCATTATACGATAGCCATGATCTTCATAACAATTAAAAGATCTCCTTCTAGCCAATTAGGGAATGAGACAAAAGACGTGATGGAGGACCCTCCAATATGGGTCCGCCACGCCGCACCTCACGAGGGAATGCACAACAAAATCAGTTGAGGGAAACGCTTCTCGAACAGGTATAAAAGGATCCTTCTTCCTCATGAAGAAGGGGAGGAAATTCTTTTTTTTCCTATGATCTACTATAATCTCTCTCATATCTCATACTAACTTGATCGCCGGAGCTTCGTCCCGGGAACTCCTTCCAGACGTCGACTTGATGGGTTTAATACAAACAATCCTATGTGTGCATGCAACCCTAGTATTGGATCTATGTTTTCACTATTAGTTATACAGCTTTATGAACACAAAAAGAAACCTGGCATGCTACTATAATTTTCGAAATTCATATATAAAGCTAGAATACATACCTTTTGTTGTTATATAGCAATAACAACTAGTTCCTTGAATTTCCTTAGCTCTTGAAAGCAAGTACCACAAGTGTAGTACCTCTAATGGAGTCACAAACACCATATGCAACTTGGATGAAGAAGAGAAGAAAAGGAGGCACCAAAAACGGCTGGAAACCCTAATGGAAGTGTTGTTCACGTTTTTGGGGCATAGGGGCCCTTTATATACATGTAGGCTATTAGGGTTTACAACTAGGAAACCCTAATTTGACTGCTTAGGCCCTAAGCAGCCCATGGACTCCTTAAACATATCCCTTGGACAATTTCTAATGGGCTACCCATAGAATTCGTCCAACCTATATATTATTTGGTGATCCATAGCCCAATTATAATTATCTTATAATTACAACTTCAGTCCCCTAAGTTTAATTAATCTCTTTTAGCCACAAAATTAATTAACAATTAACTCTTGACTAATATTAATTAAACAATATGATTTCTCCTTTAATAAATTATTCTCATAATATATTAATAAATCATATTTATACCTTTCTCTCCTTAAATCATCCTACATATTGCTATGGTGAAGGCAACCCAAAAGGACCATGCTCATAATCGGGTCAAGTACATACCAAAATAGTTATCGACTTAGACACTAATCCAACAGTCTCCCACTTGGATAAGTCTAATAACTATTTTCCGTATGACTTCAAAACCTGATCAGCAATCGTAGCTTTCAAAAGCCGCTGTCAACTCTGATCTTATCAGATAGCGTGTCCTCTAGATAAGGGATTATACATTCCTCCATTCTCAAGATATCGTATAGACAAAAGACATGAATTTCAATCATTCTCTCTATACTGTTTCCCGACTTCCGATTTATGACGACTGATAACAGACTACAATTGAACACATCAACTTAGTCCCGGCTTGGCCAAGCGCTTAGATGTCATCACTAAATCATCGAGAGGCCCACAGATATCGCTTTTATCCCACTTTGGATAAAAGGAATGGATAAACTTCGACTCAAATGCTCGCTTGCATTTACTGATCGAATCACACATAACAATAAGTTTTATAACACCAAGTTACTGGTGCGTTTACTTATTATCAATGTGCAACCGACCAGCAAATAACAACTCACACGTCTCGGTTTCAAGAATATACAATATTATCGTCTCACTAATCACTCGTGATAAAACCGTGAAGTGATCCAAGTGAGCGTGGGTTTAATCCAATACTTTAATCTTATCAAAGCACTCACGAACTCTGCAGCAAACTTGTGCCATGTCTAAACACTTCAGACAATCTACAGACAGATTCATGACAGTCTTTATTCATACCTACTCCCAACGTATGACCAACTGTGGATGTTTGAATAACCTAGTTATTCTGGAAGTCAAAACATGCAAATTTAAACATGACAACAATACTTAATCCTATATGGCCCCAAACTTGTGAGAGTAAATAAAACCCTTCTATTTATCCACCATATTGATTACTCATTATTTATCATTTAATGTTTCGGATAATCAACTAATTACTTGAATTATACCAACAACTGTCCCATGCTCTAAACATGCACACTTTGTTTCCTATGGTCTATGCTTTGTGAAATAGATCACCTGAAAACTTTTCCAATGATGCTCATTTCACAATTCCTTAATCCTAATTATTAGTGTAGGAACACAAGGTTCTTGCCACTACTAGAATATGCTAGATTCTAACATTTTACGCAACGATCCTTTCGTAAAGTCATAGTACAAAAGTCACCAAGACTTGGCTAATGAAATTACAAAGTGCTTTCTTAGAAATTGTTACAAGACAATTCCATAGATGTGAAGTCTCACATTCAAAGTACATTCCTTTGAACATCCTTCTTGCATAAAAGTTTCTAATCTAGGCATAGACTCTCAATATCCAACTCCCAATATGGAAACATTTCCACATTTGCCATATGACAACTCATTCTTAATAGAATCTTATCTATTCGTAATAATGTCGATATGGTCCATCCAATACCATACTTTCAACTACTTACAAGCGATCAATCCTCAGCGAACTTTGGATCATCCTTTGATAGTTGTTAAATTCTTTCAGTCAAAACCAATTCTATTCCTTTTTCCCTCTTAATGCGCTAGACATTTGGAAAATTTTAGAATGGTAAAATACTATAGCATTTACAATCGATCCTATACCCGAAGCGTATGGGACACGATGCATAATGTCTTACATAAAGATATGATACTTTACCAATCTTTTGCCATAATATTTTATGTGTCATGTTCTCACAAATCGAACTATGAAGAGGGATGCCGTAATCATAATCGAAATTTGAGAACACACAATGTATCCTTTGACTGAAGATATTAAAATTTCTTAATCTAAGCTTTAGATTTTGAAACGAAGTATAATATTCTCTCCCTTAATTATAGCAAAACAACTTTTCAACCCATGCAACTTTGCAAATGGAATCTTTGTTTTTCTATAATTAATATTGCTAACTTGCAATACTCGCCATAACAATCATACAAGCATAACACTTATGCTCCCACTATCATGATGATTATCATATAAGCATAACATTTATGCTCCCACTAGCTTTGACATGTATTCAGAAAACAAATGAACTTTTAGAAAACAATGCCTATTGAATCTCTGAAATTCATATTTCTAATACCAGATGCTTCGATAAGCCTTTATCTAAGCTTCTTAACCTTATACACCTTTGCCTTAGATAGCTCATATGTGTGTTTAAACAATTCATAACTTATGTTACTAAGTTCCAAATGTTGAAACTAATTGCCAAATCTCACAATTCGAACTATGGAAAGGGATGCCGTAACCATAATCGAATTTGAGAATACAATTTTCACAATTGCTATCTTCTTAAAATCTCTCTTAGTGAAAGCATTTCCTCACAGTCATTTTCATGAAGGAGGGAATCTTATGACACTTAGATTTTATGGTGTATGAGTTCCTATCCATGTGAATTTTCCAAAAACAAGGTTTGCGACAAATCCAAACTCATATGGACTGAACTTTCTTAATCTTGATTTCTTGCCCTATGGTAACACGAGTGCCCACCATGCCTTCCAAGTAGTTTAGTAACTTATCCTTACATATCAATTTACTTTCCATCGACTAAGGCTTTAGTGTGTATTCAAATGAGAGCTCATAGAACTCATATACACAATTAACTCAATTGGAATGGCACAGAAACAAAACAATGTCAGCACGATAGGTTGTAAACCTCAAGTCGTGTGCTAGTGATGATCGATAAGGTTTATTCTTGATTTTTTCTTGAAACCTTTTCAAGACCATTAAGACTCCCACTGACTTCTTGACATATAAGATTCTCTTGTCAAGAAACATTTCTTGACAAACAAATATTCAATAGTTAGTGAAGCATTTATCAAGACAAAACACTTCACATAATTGGTCCTAGTTGGTCTTTGTCTTATCCAAGACATCACAACTTACCAATTTCAAATGTGCAAGAATAAGAAAACTTTTCCAAATTCCACATTTGATGAGTGTTATAAACCTACTTAAGACTTTTCACTCAATGTCACAATCTTGACTCTAAGACTTGATATTGGAACGAAGTATGATTGACTCTTTGATTTAACCATTTCTACAATTCTCAATTCCTCTTCTTAGACATGCAATCGCAATAAGACTCACTTAGAGGATCAATTGAGACATGGTTCTTAATCATAAAGACTTATCATAAAACACAATAAAAGGTACTCTCCCTTCTTCTTAGAATAGAGAAACTTTTATCTTTCTGCCTACTTGATTCTTCTTTATTCGTTCTACTATTCATTGAAACTCTTTCAATCAACTTAGAATTATACTTAATCTTATAAGTATAACCATATTTACTAAACTTTAGTAAATCATGACGAATATCTTTGTCACTCTTGTGGTAGACTTGATCAACGTACGACCTAGTGTACTCGATCTCCTAGTCCTTCAATTGACACTTTGCCAAAGAATTAGTCTAAGGTTCCCAAATGTGAAAGTTTTTCATTCATCATACAATGCACATTGCATGATTCCAAGTTTCTTTCCAATTGAAACTTGGGTGATGAGAAACTCTCCCTATTTGGTAAAATTTTGACATTTCCACAAATAACACAATTAAGAATCAAATCCATTATTGCTAATAATAGAAACATTCAAACATCAATTCTTTCATACATGCCATTGCAAGGATAAATAAATAAGATAAAGTCAAAATTCATTTTATTGCGGAAAAAATTTTGTCCTTACAATTCAACTCAATTGAAAAACTATGTTATTACATATTTCTTAACAATCTATTCTAACTCCAAGTAGTAGCTCAAGAATCCATTCTTCAAGTAATGCGATCGAAATCCATTTCTTCATGATCAGATTCAGCTCACTTCTTTTTTTCAAGCTTCCTCTCTTTTCTTCGATCCTACAAAACATCAAAATGTAATCTTATCACATCATGTATTAAGAATCTAGAATAGGAACTTAAAAGAGTTAGTTAATGGATTTTACCTGAAGCAGAGTCATACGTCTTGACTCTCCCATCTCTTAGATCTCTCAGATAATTAGGGCAGCTTCGTTTCCAATGCCCCTTCTCTTGGCAATAAAAGCAAATAGATTCCTTTGGCACAACACATCGGACAATCACAGACTTAGTTCTTTCTGGACTTCCAATGTTGCCAGTATCCATTGAAGATTGGGAGTTTGATTCACTAGACAAATTTGCTTGACCAGCACGCCAAATCATTGTTGATTCAGCAGCTATAAGCAAGTAGGTAAGATCAATTAGGGTCACGTCGTGGTCAATCATATAGTACTCTCTAACGAACTCACTATATGATTCAGGAAGTGATTGAAGAACCCAGTCAATATCCAACCCACTTGAAATCTCGACACCCAACATGTTTAACCTATCAATGTATGACTTCATCTCTAAGACGTGCGCACACACAGGTTTCCCATCTTCGTGTTTACTTGCCAAAAGGGCTTGAGTAAGCTTGAACTTTTCAAGCCTTTGAACTTGTGGGTCAGGGAGAATAATTGGAGGAGGTGGAGGAAGTGAAGCATGACTCTCATTTCCTTGATCGTATCTCGGAACGTCATCTTCATTTGGAAAGCTTGTTCCAAAGGATTTGGGAAGACTATTGTAAGATTCAGACATCTACAAAACGGGAGAAAATTCAAGTTAAGTTGATTAGAATTCTTGATGCAACACCCAAAAGAAACATCAAGCTAGGATCCAACACAATACTCTACAACCTAGAAGAGGGATGCCGTAATCTAGTTGCAGAATATTTGAAGGTAGGTAAATGACGATTTACCAATTTCCACCATGAAAAACGAAAAAGAAGTTTAAGTTTTAAATGAATTGAAACTCCTAGATCTTTTGAGACTCATTGAACTCTTCAATGGCATGTTTAATCTCGATTATGCCCTACTATTTGTGACTGGGATGCCGAGGATCACAAACAAGGTGTGAATAACCATGCGAATCACGTGGTGCACCCAATGTTACTATCACCTAATCAATGTGCCGGTTAGCCACACACGCTCCATTGATCTATGACAAACATCGAGTCACCCTTCGCTACCAATGTCATCCCCAAATTAGTGTGCCGGTTAACCACACACGCTCCACTAACGTTTGACAAGGGTACGAAGTGTAATTCCATGGGTTAGCATACAATTTCACCTTTTGCCTAAAGTAACTATGATTTGGGAATTTGAAAAAAAACATTTAGTTACTTTGTACTTCATTATACTTATAATGGAAGGTTTCTGTCCTATCCTACCCGTTTGGCTAACGACCCTCCACTAGTCAAGAGTGCGGTGGGTAAGAGTGGATACCCATTCAATCGCCATTTTATAGGCAATTTCCTTAAACACCCCTTATAGACTAGCTTCGTGAATGAGGCCTACTAACGGTAAGACTGAATTTTTAGTTATAATATTAAACTTTTAATGTTATATATAGTATAAGGGTGTATTTTACACTTTTAAAATACAAGGTGGTTTAAATTATACTTTTAATTAACCAAAATCATTATGGATTTATTAAATCTCTTTTAATTATACACTTAATTAATTTAATAAAACCATAAAGGTTTAATTTGAACTTTTTCAAAATCAGGGTTTTGGATTTTAGACTTTCAAAATTAACTTTTAATCAACAATTTAAATTCCAAAACTTGAGGGCAAGTTTTGAAACTCTTCAAAACAATTAGGTTTTAATCTCACTTAAAATTTTGAATTTGAGACATTTAAATTAAAATTTTAAATATTAAAACTGTTGATTTAATAATTACCATAAATTAAACAATTAATTTAAATTATTCAATCACAAGGGATTATCTAGATCATGAGGATAATTACCAATTATACATCTAAGATATCCAAATCCCTTGAATCCCTCTCTAAATCACGAAAATAAGGGATGGGATAATTCAAGATCTTTAATTACCATATTTAACAATTAAAAGATAATTACAAGATATGGGATTATCCAAATCCCTAAAATTTAGCATCTAACCTTGGGGAAGGAGGTAATTTCGAAATCCAAGGGTTGGAAAACCCTAGATTTCAAAATCTTGGAGGCTAAGGAAAGGATTTGGGAAACCCTAGCAAAAATCGCCATCTAGGGTTTAGCAACCCTAATTGCGAAAAATACCTAGCCTTTAGGGTTCATTAGCCATAAACCCTAATATGTCAAGTTCATAAATTTGAATAAAAGCTAATTGAAAACAAAAACCAATGGCTCTGATACCACTGATGGGTTTAATACAAACAATCCTATGTGTGCATGCAACCCTAGTATTGGATCTATGTTTTCACTATTAGTTATACAGCTTTATGAACACAAAAAGAAACCTGGCATGCTACTATAATTTTCGAAATTCATATATAAAGCTAGAATACATACCTTTTGTTGTTATATAGCAATAACAACTAGTTCCTTGAATTTCCTTAGCTCTTGAAAGCAAGTACCACAAGTGTAGTACCTCTAATGGAGTCACAAACACCATATGCAACTTGGATGAAGAAGAGAAGAAAAGGAGGCACCAAAAACGGCTGGAAACCCTAATGGAAGTGTTGTTCACGTTTTTGGGGCATAGGGGCCCTTTATATACATGTAGGCTATTAGGGTTTACAACTAGGAAACCCTAATTTGACTGCTTAGGCCCTAAGCAGCCCATGGACTCCTTAAACATATCCCTTGGACAATTTCTAATGGGCTACCCATAGAATTCGTCCAACCTATATATTATTTGGTGATCCATAGCCCAATTATAATTATCTTATAATTACAACTTCAGTCCCCTAAGTTTAATTAATCTCTTTTAGCCACAAAATTAATTAACAATTAATTCTTGACTAATATTAATTAAACAATATGATTTCTCCTTTAATAAATTATTCTCATAATATATTAATAAATCATATTTATACCTTTCTCTCCTTAAATCATCCTACATATTGCTATGGTGAAGGCAACCCAAAAGGACCATGCTCATAATCGGGTCAAGTACATACCAAAATAGTTATGGACTTAGACACTAATCCAACAGTACGGTCATCTCTTTTTTTTTTTGTACTGTGATCTCAATCTCAGGAGAAGATACCTGCATGGATCTCCACTACAGTTCCAACCCGATCCTCTCCGGTATATCACAACAATCAGATTATGATGTTTGTTAGTTGGATTAATTTTAAATTTTAAACTATGATTTTTGGTCTTACGGTAATTACTTTTGTATTTTTGTGTTAAGAACTTAAGATTATTAACTTTTGCTGGTAAACTTATATATATATATATATATATATATATATATATATATATATATATATATATATATATATATATATATATATATATATATATAAATTTAAGATTATGATGTTTGTTAGTTGGATTAATTTTAAATTTTAAACTATGATTTTTGGTCTTACGGTAATTACTTTTGTATTTTTGTGTTAAGAACTTAAGATTATTAACTTTTGCTGGTAAACTTTATATATATATATATATATATATATATATATATATATATATATATATATATATATATATATATATATATATATGTTAGTTGGTAAACATATTAGATTTAGATGACAATATATGTATGTTTGTGTTAAATTGTTACCGGTCCAAACGGGTCCAACAACCGGAAAACCCGAACCTGGACTCGGACACAAACACCGATCCGGATACGACTCATCCGGTCCAGTCCATGGTCCACAATATTTTTCGTAACCGGTCCAATCCAAGAGCCGGTCCGGTCCAAATGCTCACCGCTAGTTACCAATACTGACGATTTTGTTAATTTATTTTTCTTCACGCGACTGTAAATAAATGAAATTATTAGAATATATTCATATGAATGTAAATATAAAATATGTAATGATTTAATTATATGGTGTTTAAGAAGACCTTTTTAGTCCATGCCTCTCGAAGCTCAGGAAGACCTTCATCTGCACCATATTGACTAATTGAAGGCTCCCATACAAGCTTTTTCACTTTTTCTAAAGCTGATTTTGGTGGTTGCCAATACACTACATCCTTTTTTCAAGAAAAACCAATTACAAAATAAACAAACATGTCTCTTTTGGGGAATTTCGAATTTCATAACCTAATTTTAACTGAATGTATTTATCTTAGCATGTCACTTCCATCAAGAATTAGAACCTAATTGTCAAATAAAAGAAAAAAGAACCAAATGTTTTCTAGATTCATCATTGATCTTTGTGAGTTTTGGAAATTAAGTTTGAATCATGGAAAAGAGGGAATATTGGTTAAATGTTAATAAAACGAAGTGTAAAGAAAGAAAAATAAGCAACATGGGCATCTGTTATATATCTACTTCCAAATCTTGCTTGCCATCAACCTTCTTCTAAAGCTCCATTCGTTCCAGCACCCATATGCACAGAAAACGCCAGAACTCAATGTAAAAACTGCTAGATTTTTTAATTGTAAACTCATTAAGAAACATCTCAAAGTTACTCCATAAGGTTATATCGTAAACAATTAGTATATAAAAATTTCTGTAAAAGCATCAATGAAACGCGAAAAGCAGGAAAAGATATGTGCACCACCCCACCATTTAGAGTTGATAACATAGTGTTGTGGGAAAGTGGTGTAACTTTCTGGCTTGTACAGCTTGGAAGCAGATGATTACTTATATGCTTGCTATTAACAAAAAAGATTATTAACTCTTTATTTACAATATATATATATATATATATATATATATATATATATATATATATATATATATATATATATATATATATATATATATATATATATATATATATATATATATATATATATATATATATATGAACAAATATATTACCTTAAGGATTGCAAAAGCACCATAAATCTCTTTCTTTCTAACATCTTTAATACCATCTGCATTACCTACAAACCAAATTCCACTGTTTTAGAATATCATTTGCTTTAATGATTAAGAAAAAAAAATAGCAAAAAAAAATTAAAATTGAGAAATTGTTTGCATAGTCGGAAAGATGTTTTAAAACTAAATATTTATTTTGAGCTACATAATTTTAATGACATCTATTTATGGATTGTTGTTAACATAATGTTACATGTATCTCATAGGAACAAAAAAAAGAACCTTTCTATGTTTCCCGTCTTCAACATGTACATATCCTGGACCAAGTAAGACATCGATAGTCGAATCAGTTAATCTGAAAATCGATATCAAGAAAACACAGTGGAAGAGGTAATCAATTGAGAATCAGAGTGATGATTAAGGAGAACAAATAAATCCACTGAAAAAATGAAAAATTCGTCCTTTTAATTAGTCTTACCAGTTTTGTAGGCCTGGAAATGGAGCGGGTTGTGACCCTGATCCGATCCAAACCCGTAAAATTATATGGGTTTGGAGCATAGTTTTTGATTCGTTTACCCGTTAACGACCCATACCCGCTAACCCTTTTATTAAAAGGGTCGGGTATGGATCATCACTGATCCGCTCCGTTTATAACCCGCCCTATATAAATTTTGAATTATTGGGTTATATTTTATATTGCTTAAAGTTTAATTTTAATTCCAATCAAAAGTCCAAAGGGAAAATGCCAAAGTCCAAACTGTTTATACATAAGAATCAATGAGTCGACTTCTAGACTTTCAGTCTTCTACTAAGAATTATGATCTCATTTCATTTATATTTCATCAAGCAGTCATCATATTTCTTTCATAAATCAACAAATTCATTCATCAACTAAAAGAAAGTTTGTCATTGCTATTTTCTATCACTACAATTGACATTAAAAATAAATCAGAAGTTACTACAATAGTGATTTTTAATTCCAATCGGAAGTCCTCAAGTATGTAATGTGTTTTCTAAATCAACATTTGTTTTATTTAAGAAATATTGTTTTATGAATTAATTAAAATGTGTTTGATAATTCAAGAAGCCTATGGGTTATGGGGCGGGTTTGGATATCCGTTGATTCGGTGGATAAGGGTATGGATTTGATTATTCAAAACCCTGCGGGTTACGGAGCGGGTTTGGATCGGATTTTGAAATTTGTTAAAAGGGTTTGGATCAAGGTCGATTCGCTCCAAACCCGCCCCATTGCCAGGTCTATAGTTTTGTCGATATTTCCTCTATGTCTTCAAGGTGTGTCAATGACTGAGTCGAGTGGTCATATCGTCTCCCTTTTTCTTATTCAAACAGGAATTGAAGGCCTCTTCCCTGTCAGTCTCCTCCAATATCTCGTAGGTAGCTCTATTTTAGTCCATGAGAATACACAATCGATTGTAATTCTTTAGATTAGATTGAATAAAACTAGGGATTCCTTGGTGGTCTTCCTTCTCGATGTCTCGCAGTCGGTGGTTGATGGAAGAGGGCAGAGAAGCATATGGAACGTCTCCAGGATATGAAGCGGTAGAGATGACAATTATCACAAACGAAAACCAAAACTAACCATGAAGAACCGAAATCAGAACCACAAGATTAAAATTCGCAGACAGAGTGCATCAGGAAAGCCCTAAACGATAAACTTAAAAAAAAACTAAAGATTTACCTGGAGAAAACTGAATATTTCAGCAGAGAACCTAGATTGAGAGGGACAGACACAGATGGCACAGAATGGGAGAATCATGAAGCAGGATCACCAACAGTTGAAGCTGTTGATTGCATTTTGTGTAACAACGAAGAAGGTGAAGAAAAATAACACAAATCCGAATATGATTAGGTCGGAAAGTGGTGAAGTAAAAGTAGAACAACACGTGTCCATAAACAATATACATAATGACATAAAATGACCCACTGCTAAAACCAAGCACAAATGAGAGGGAATTGAACCCACATCTATAAATAGGGAACCCATTTTTCCAAAACTTTAGGAACTTTACTGTTTCTAAGGATTGTCCATCTTATATATATATATATATATATATATATATATATATATATATTGGATTTTATATTTAAAGAACTTGAATTATATCATGTGTTTGGTTAAATAAATTTTTTGATGGAATGTGATTCAAGTAATATTTTGAAAGGAAATATCATTGTAGCACAATTAATTATTATCATTTGCCTAATTTGGTCAATAAATTATTATTTTATTTTGCACAATAGGTCTTAAACTTACAGGTTACATGTAAATTAAGTCATTTTCGTTAATTTTTAACGGATAAACGGTTACTAAGCCTAAGTGGTTGGCTGACTTGTATCACTTTGGTCACGTCATATTTTCTTCTGTGAGAAAATGTCATTGTAGCACAATGAACTATTTTCATTTACCTAACTTGGTCAATAAAGTATTTTTTGCACAATAAGTCATTAAACTTACAAGTTACTAGCCAATTAAGTCACTTTTATTAATTTTTAACGGATCTCAGTTACTATAACTGAGCCTACGTGGAAGCGTGTTGCACCGAAGAAGTTTATGTAGCAGTGAGCAACATCATTAGTCATCCACCCTTTTTTATACTCTTTTCTATTTCATTTATATTAGTAAAAAAATGAGTTTTGCAAATCAGAACCTAGGTCGTCTAACAATCAGATTAGGGCATCAAAGATAGTGTTGAGCGGAATTAGGTTCTGGCTTATACATTTGACGTAGACGATGTCGGAGTTGAATCATGCCAATGGTAGTGTGCTGTTAGAGAAATGGGAAGAGAGAAAGACGTATTCACTTATGTTGGTGACGAAAACAAGGTACTTTTCTCCTTTTGGTGATGGGAAAGATATATCCGTTTGTGTACCATGGTTATAAGGGAAGATTGGACGAAAGGAAATAGGAAAGTGGTGTCGGTCTGACTCCTATTAAAGGTCTCATTCATGAGAAAGAGAAGAAGGTTAAGACGACTTCCCTCATGATGGTAATGGCGTCGACGTACTTCGCTCTTACTAGTAACGGGAAAGATATCTTTGTTCGTGTGCCACCGGTTAAAGGGAGGAATAGACAAAAGGAAGTAGGAAAATAGTGTTGACCCGACTCTTGTTGAAGGTCTCATTCATGAGAAAGAGAAGGTTAGAATTATACGGGTGAGGTATACTTTAATTAATGTTATTAAAAAGAAACAAAAAAAAAAAGAGAAAGCGAAAGCGAAAGAGAAAATGCGACTTTAACACAGTAAACTATTGCCATCTACTCGATTTAATTACGAAACTATATTTTATGCAATAGATGTAACGATCGTGTTTCTCGCTAAGCATTAATAAGATCATGTAACAGTTAGGGTCAACAATTGTAACTTATATGACGTAATAAAGAAGAATTATGTGAATATTATGTGTTTCATGATTATTATAATATAATAAAATAGGAAAAATCAGCCGAATCGTCCGTAAATCGTAAAAATAAGTTTGCCAAACATTATATATATATATATATATATATATATATATATATATATATATATATATATATATATATATATATATATATATAAAGTACACGTCGTCCCAAGAATGGAAATATAAATTTCGTATAAATCCAACTCCGTATGAGTTAGATATGATTTTTATAAGATATAAAAGTTAGTCGTGCACAATGAATGTATGACGTAAAAAGCTACGAACAGAATGATTGACTTTTACCTATAGCCACCAAAAAGAAAATCGTAGCACTCTTTAAAATAAGAATTTTGAGAAAAATAATGCTAAAAACGGAGTTCGTACAAAAGAGTTATGATTTAGCAAAATCATTTAATTTTATAAATATATGGATGAATAATAAATTCAAAATTAGTCGAGGGAGTCTAAACGAAAGTTGTAGATCTTGTCGATAGCTACACGTTGATATAAAAAACGTCAAAAATTGAGTTTGTATGAACAAATTATAATTTATAAAAGCATATTTACGTATTAAAATAAAGTATAAATTATATATATATATATATATATATATATATATATATATATATATATATATATAAACATTTTTATATATAATACTTAGTGATAATGACATTAGGTTACGTTAAAGAAAAAGACAGTTGTTAGAAGCGAAACACTGTCCGAATTTCGAATCATCACTTTAACAAGTGAGTGCATAGTTAATTTCATCTTACACATAAATATGAAGTATTTAATATAAATTACATGCTATATTGTTTTCCTGATATCTATGTTGGATGAACGATTTATACATGTTTTACTTGATTTAAACTGTATATGTATTTTATACCTATAAATAGGTTGGGTAAAGATGGGTTTATAAAGATGATATAGATGATGAAGATGAATGATGAGAGGTCTTGACTTTAAAGATGATCAAGTCATCTAGCAGAGTATAGACGAGGACCACAGACTATTCTATACAGTCCAGTGGAACGCTAACAGGCTCTCAACATGTAGGTGCTTTTGAATTAAGTTTTCACCAGGTGTACTCCATCACCCTTATGGTTGCCTTACTAACATATATGGCTGAGGAATTCCTTAAGCATTATTTTCTATCTCGAATATGAGCCTTAGAATAGGTCCCTTAAATTAGATGCTTTAGGGACACAAAGTGAGGATAACAGGAATGAGTAATCGGGTTGAATGATTTGATGAAAATAAAGAATTTAATTATTGTGGGTTGTAAACCCTACGTGCTCACCAGGCTCTTAAGTCTGACCCACTTAGTGTCTTGTATTACAGGTAGTGGCATAATAGCACAAGTGTGATGATCAAATGAGAGATTTATTGATTATATGTCAGTAGAATAATGGATGTTTGTAAGGCCTATGTTATTTCCTGTGACATCCCCAAAATCACGGCCATAAAAGACCGGTTTAATTTATGTTTTTAAAACAATTTCAGAGTAATCCTTTGAATAAAAGAGTTACGGAATTCGTTCCCAAAACGAAATATGATAAAAATAAGATTTACCAAAGCATTCCTTAAAGAAATGTATTTTCATTATATAACAAAACTCGGGATGTCATGTTCCAATAAACAGACCAAAAGCATAAACATTACATTACAGACCTTACAACAGTTATATAAAACAACAGTTTCGTAATCCAAAAATAACTTGACAAGTCATCCAACTTATGCTCTGGTGCCACTACCTGTAATACAAAGAAAACTGGGTGGGTCAGGCTTGGGAGCCTGGTGAGCATATAAGGTTTTCAACCCACAATAAATAATTATATTTAATTCCACCAACCAACAATAACCTAATTACACATTCCCGTTATTCTCACTTTACATCCCTAAGAAAACTAACATAAGGGACCTAGTCTAAGAATATTTCATCGGGGCGACAACACATGCATTCGGGGGTTTCCCAGCAATATATGTCAAATAAGGCAACCATGAGGGGGATGAAGTACAGTGAATGAACACCCAAGTTCATTAACACCTACAGGTGGCGAGCCTGCTAGCGTTCCACAAGACTGTCTAGAAAAGTCTGTGGTTGTCATCTAAAATCCGCTAGATAACTAAATCAAAAACATCGAGGCCTCTCATCTTTTTATCACAAGACAACTATTTACCCATGTTCTACCCAACATTTTAGTAGATAAAATATACATTTTTATATGTAGTTTAAAACCTGTATAGTATGTTCATTCAAAACACATTCCAGATAAAAGATGAGACACATAAACATAACACGTATTTCATAGATAATAAATCATATCTATAAGATTAGAAGATAACACCGATACACTCACATAACACATATACTTAGTACGTTAAATCGATACTTGTATAAAACTGTGCATTTGAAAGAGATTACGTACCCCCTTCAAATCAACACCAATATATATACACATAACACGTATTTCATAGTAAATACTTCGTATTTATGTATTAGAAGAAAGTAACTACACACTCACTTGATCAGAAGATGATCAGACAGCACTACGGCTTGTAGAATTAGTATTCTTCAGTGAAACCGGGAGATCTTCACAAAAACCGGGCTTCTCACGGGCAGAGCTTCAGCTCGGAAATTTTACTTCTAGGGATCTTCGGGGCTTCGGGATTTGCTTCGGGTCTCGGGATTGATACCGGGGCTTCAGGATATTTCTTGCACGAAAAACGAGGTAAAACGGGAGAGAGAGAGAGAGAGAGAGAGAGAGGAGAAGAGAAAATGAGCAAAGAAATAAGGCAGCCTCGCACCCCTTTATATAGGGCCTGAACCCTCGCATTACGTTGTGCGTAATGCTCTGCTACGTTGGGCGTAACCCGGATAAGTCTGGTGACTTCCCCCCTTCGGATAATATTGGACATTTATATTTAAATTTAATATTTTAATTATTTAATAAAATTCAAGAATTCATATCTTCCTCATAGCAACTCCGTTTTTGATGTTCTTTATATCCACGCATAGGTGAGACTACGCTCTAAAACTTTCGTTTAGACTCCGTCGGCTAATTTTGAATTTATTTTTATTATTTATTTTTAGTAGGCCGGGACAGGAAAACTCCGTTATAAATTCATAACTTCTTCATCTGACATCCGTTTTCCTCTGTCTTTTTATCGTTGCACTACTAATGACAAGATCTTCGCTTCTCGTTTAGATTGTTTCGGCTAGAAATCACACGATCTCATATTCGAGTTTCGGGTTGCATACTGCTAAGCTGAAACTTACGAAAATCATAACTTCCTCATACGAAGTCAGATTTGGACGATCTTTTTATGCACACTCTCGGTTTAACGAACTCTACAACATTCATTTAGATCACTAAGGCTAAATATCGCTCTATCTCAAATTCACATTTTACATCATTCAGTGTCGTGACGGTCCTGTCGCGAAACTTCGACAGGTCATAACTTCTTCGTTATAACTCGGATTTTGGCATTCTTTATATCTCCGGAATCCTTTTTTCAACCACTACATCTTCATGCAAAGATATCAGGCTTATCTCACACTTTACTTTTGACGCTTATTTTATTCTTAATTCATTAAATTATAATAATTAAGAAAACAAACACGTAAATCACATAATTCACATAATACTCAAATATTTCATCATTAATACTTCAAAAAGAGTTACAATGTTAACCTAGACTATTACATCAACGATAATGCCTAGTCTGGAAACGCGGGCGTTACAATTCTCTCCCCTTTAGGATGATTCCGTCCCCGGAATCACACATCAACAAACAAATGCGGATAACGAATCAACATGTCACTCTCTGTTTCCCAGGTGAGATTTGACCCATTTGTATGTTTCCAACGGACAAGCACTAATTCGACCATCTTGCATCATAATTTCTTAGCCTTTCGGTCAACGATTGCCTCAGGTTCTTCAATCAATCTTTTGTTTTCATCCAGTCTTAATTCATAAATTGGAATAATGTCAGGAACTTCTCCCGTGAACTTCCTCAAATAGCACACATGAAAAGTGTTATGAATACCATCTAGTTCTTCGGGTAATTTGAGCTTGTAAGTTTGGTTCCCAATTCTCTGAAGAACTTTAAATGGTCCAATAAACCTTGGACTCAACTTTCCCCTTTTTCCAAATCTTATATGTCCCTTCCACGGTGAGACTTTAAGAAAAACCGAGTCCTCTTCTTCAAAAGCCATCGGTTTTCTTTTCTTGTCAGTATAGCTCCTTTTGATGATCCTGAGCTGCTAACATTCTTTCTCTAATTATCTTCAGCTTTTGAGCGGTTTGATGAACCATCTCAGGCCCCATAAACTGCTTTTCTCCAGACTCAAGCCAACAATACGGCGTACGGCACTTCTATCCGTACAAAGCTTGATAAGATGCCATCTTTATGCTCGAGTGGAAACTATTATTATAGAAAAATTCTACCAAAGATTGATGTGCATCCCAATTACCTAAGAATTCCAGAGTACATGCTCTCAGCATATCTTCAGGTGTTTGTATCGTTCTTTCACTCTGATCATCAGTCTGCGGATAGTAAGCTGTACTTAAACACAACTTGGTACCAATATCCTCTTGTAGACTTTTCCAAAACCTTGAGGTGAAATGGCTATCACGATCTGATACAATCATTAACGGAACACCATGAAGCCTCACAATTTCCTTCACGTAAGACTTCGCAAGCTTATCCATAGACCATTTCTCATTGGCTGCTATGAAGTGTGCACTCTTAGTGAAGCGATCAACGACCACCCAAATCATGTCGTGACCGTTCTTTGTTCTAGGCAGTTTAGTGACAAAATCCATGGCAATGTCTTCCCATTTACCCATAGGTACAGGTAAAGGTTCTAAACTCCCATATGGTTTATGATGTTGTGCCTTAACTCTACCACACGTCACACATTCCGCCATGTACTTTGCAATATCAAGCTTCATCATCGTCCACCAGTAATAAAGTTTCAGGTCCCTATACATTTTAGTGCTGCCAGGATGAATTGAGTACATGGTTTTGTAAGCTTCTTCCATCAGAAGATCTCTTATTCCTCCTGACTTAGGCACCCAAATTCGATCTTGGAATACCTTTAGTCCATGACCGTTTGTATCAAACACCAACGTTTTGCCCAAACGTTCCTCCTTCCGGTCATTCTTTTTAGAATCTTCCTCTTGAGCTTTCTTTATACTCTCCACAATTGTTGAGACAACTTCAATTCTCTACGCTCTTGGCATTTTTCTCTCAACATTGACTTTCCGACTGAGAGCATCAGCGACAACATTAGCTTTACTGGGATGGTAAAGTATCTCATAGTCGTAGTCCTTGAGTAACTCCAGAAAACATCGTTGCCTCATATTCAATTATTTCTGATTAAAGAGATATTGGAGACTCTTATGATCAGTGAAAAGTTTGCACGTCGTGCCATAGAGGTAATGCCTCCATATTTTCAGAGTGAAAACTACCGCTGCCAGCTCCAAATCGTGAGTGGGGTAGTTCTTTTCATGCTCTTTCAGCTGTCGAGACGCATATGTTATCACCTTTTCTCTTTGGTTCAAAACACAACCCAACCCGACACCAAACGCCTCGATATAAACAGCGAAGTCTTCAAATCCATCGGGTAGAGATAAAGTCGGTGCCTCACATAGCCTCTTCTTTATCAACTCGAATGCTTCCCTATGCTTATCAATCCAAGCATAAGAAACTCCTTTGTGGGTCAAAGCTGTTAATGGGTTAGCAATCGAAGAAAAGCCTTGGATAAACCTTCGGTAATATCTGGCTAATCCTAAAAAGCTTCGGATCTCCATGGGACTTTTCGGTTGTTCCCACTTCATTACAGCTTCAATCTTTGTTGGATCAACCATTATCCCTTCTTGGTTGACCACGTGACCCAAGAATTGGACTTCCCGAATCCAAAAATCACATTTGGAGAACTTTGCATACAAATTCTCCTTCTTCAAGACTTCCAACACTTCTCGCAAGTGTTGGCCATGCTCCTCTTGGCTTTTTGAGTAAATCAGAATGTCATCTATGAACACTATCACAGATTAATCAAGGAACGGATTACAAACCCTATTCATTAAATCCATGAATGTTGTTGGAGCATTGGTTAGTCCAAACGACATAACCAAGAACTCGTAGTGTCCATATCGTGTTCTGAATGCAGTCTTCTCTATATCATGCTCTCTTACTTTCAGCTGATGATATCCTGACCTTAGGTCGATCTTTGAAAAATAACTTGAACCTTGTAGTTGATAGAACAGGTCATCAATCCTCGGCAACGGATATTTATTCTTTATTGTTGCCTTATTCAGCTCTCTGTAATCGATGCACATTCTCATACTTCCATCTTTCTTCTTCATGAATTAGACCGGAGCTCCCCAGGGTGATGAACTAGGTCTAATGAAACCTCTGTCCAATAACTCCTGAATTTGCATCATTAGCTCCTTCATCTCCGTCAGTGCTAGTCGGTAAGGTGCCTTTGCTATTGTTGTCGTTCCTTGTAACAAGTCTATTCTGAACTCCACTTGTCTATTAGGCGGTAATCCGGGATGATCTTCGGGAAATACTTTCGGATAATCACACATGACAGGAATGCTCTGCATCTCCTTTTTCTCCATTTTAGCATCGATCACGAATGCCGAATATGATGTACATCCTTTGGCCAAACACTTTTTGGCTTTCATTAGTGAAATGATTCCAGAATTTACTCTGCGTTTGTCCCCATACACCATAAATGACTCTTTCCCTGGTCGGTTACTTTTACTATCTTCTTCTTGCATAAAATCTCGGCATCCTTGGCGCTAAGCCAATCCATCCTCAACACAATGTCGAGATCGTTAAGTTCAATAGGCAATAATTCCTCGTGAAACTTATTCCCATTCAAGTCAATTAAGATATTTTTCATACGATGGATAACAGGTACAAACTTTCCACTAGCAGCTTCGACAAACAAAGCATTATCTAGTCTATCTACAGGCAAAGCTAGTTTTCTACCAAACTCATGCGAAATAAGGGAGTAGTTGGCTCCAGAATCAAACAAAATTTGAGTAGGTAATTCATTTACGAGACAGGTACCTGAAGCGACATCAGCTTCATCCTTCGCAGCTTCCAGTGTCATCTTGAAGGCTCTCGCCTTCGGCTTTGGTGGAATGTTCGGTTTTGCTGCATCTTTCTTTTTCGGACAGTCTTTCAAAATGTGCCCCTCCTTATTACATCCAAAACACATCCTCTTGTTGGACGGACACTCATTGGAATAATGCCCAGTTTTTCCACACTTGTAGCAAGTTACATCCTCACTACATTTCCCAAAGTGTTTTTCATTGCACTTCTCACACCATTTCGCTTCGCCTTTTCCTCCTAACTTCTTCGAATTAGACTTCTAAAATTTACTTTTCTTATTGGAACCTGAAGTTCCTTCAAACTTCCTCTTTTCGCCGATTTCAACCTTGCTAGCGGTTCTCCCCTTAATCATATCCTCAACAGACTTGGCAGCCCAAATAGCTGCCTCTAGAGTAGGTGTCTGACGAACTGGCACCGCGTACTCCCTTGGGAGTCCTTTTGCATACCTATCAACTTTCGTCAGCTCGTCTAGGACGATGCGCAAAGCAAACTCCATCTTGTCTGTGAAGTTATTAGTGTATTCATCAAATGACATGCTGCCTTTCGTCAATGTCAGTAACTTGTTTTCCAACTCCAACAGATTTCAAGACGAGCAGAACTTGCGCTTGAATTGCACCAAAAAAATTTCCCAAGTCAATTGCAGTGGTTCGTTAGGACTTAGGGTCTTCACCAGAGTGTTCCACCAACGAACAACGCCTCCTCAGAACTGACGCACTGCAAAGGTAGTCTGCAACTTGCCTCTCTAACCACATGTCATGAAGGCTAGCTCCATCTCTAAGATCCAATCCATGGCTCCGATCGGATCCTCCTTTCCAGTGAAGGTCGATGGTTTGAAATTCAGAAAATGTTTGTGCTTGCATCCAATTCTATCATTTCCTCAATCTTGGTTATTTTGCCTAACTATCGGTGGGTTGGCTTGACGAACAGTCCCACTGAAGTTTCCTCCTTCGGAGTGCCCTTCATTTAACTCTAGTTGTTCAACAGACATACAAGGTTCTTCATGATTCTGTTGAAGCAACCTCCTGGTCTCCTCCATCTGACGATCCAACATTTTTTGAATCATCATTTGCACTCTGGCCATCGTTATTGGCTTGGGTGCTGCTGCTGCAACAACTACTTGCTCTATCACAGGTATTCGATTCCTGTTTTCATCAGCATTTCCAACTCCACTCCTTGTTGTCACCATTTTTTTATCTACACACCAAAAAGGTGAATTTAGATCCTCAATCACGATAGATAATCAAATCATCCTTATCACTCCGAAACGATTACATGCTAGTTCTAATACCGTAATCCTACGCTTAGAATCCTAAACACATAAGGTTTCCCGATCCGGTCAGGAACAGACCATAGATCAGAACAAATAATATCACATATGGCAACATATAACATTTAGCACATAAAAGCATATTAGGCAACCTTCCTAATATATACTAGTGCTCGTGTCTATAATATAACAGACACTATCTCAAAATCTCCACTTAGCAATCTAAGTTTAAGTCTAGAAATCCTACAAATTCCTAGATTGCTTAAACAAATGCTCTGATACCAACTGTGACATCCTCAAAATCACGGTCAGAAAAGACCGGTTTAATTTATGATTTTAAAACAATTTCAGAGTAATCATTTGATTAAAAGAGTTGCGGAATTCGTTCCCAAAACCAAATATGATAAAAATAAGATTTACCAAAGCATTCCTTAAAGAAATGTATTTTCATTGTATAACAAAACTCGGGATGTCATGTTCCGATAAACAGACCAAAAGCATAAACATTACATTACAGACCTTACAACAGTTATATAAAACAATAGGTCCATAATCCAAAAATAACTTGACAAGTCATCCAACTTATGCTCTGGCGCCACTACATGTAATACAGAGAAAACTGAGTGGGTCAGGCTTGGGAGCCTGGTGAGCATATAGGGTTTTCAACCCACAATAAATAATTATATTTAATTCCACCAACCAACAATAACCCAATTACACATTCTCGTTATTTTCACTTTACGTCCCTAAGACAACTAACATAAGGGACCTAGTCTAAGAATATTTCATCGGGGTGACAACAGATGCATTCGGGGGTTTCCCAGCAATATATGTCAAATAAGGCAACCATGAGGGGGATGGAGTACAACGAATGAACACCCAAGTTCATTAACACCTACAGGCGGCGAGCCTGCTAGCGTTCCACAAGACTGTCTAGAAAAGTTTGTGGTCGTCATCTAAACTCCGCTAGATGACTAAATCAAAAACATCGAGGCCTCTCATCTTTTTATCACAAGACAACTATCTACCCATGTTCTACCCAACATTTTAGTAGATAAAATATATATTTTTATACATAGTTTAAAACCTGTATAGTATGTTCATTCAAAACACATTCCAGATAAAAGATGAGACACATAAACATAACACGTATTTCATAGATAATAAATCATATCTATGAGATTAGAAGATAACATTGATACACTCATAGAACACATGTACTTAGTACGGTAAATCGATACTTATATAAAATCGTGCGAAGATATCGGGCTTATCTCACACTTTACTTTTGACGTTTATTTTATTCTTAATTCATTAAATTATAATAATTAAGAAAACAAACACGTAAATCACATAATTCACATAATACTCAAATATTTCATCATTAATACTTCAAAAAGAGTTACAAGGTTAACCTAGACTATTACATCAATGAAAATGCCTAGCCTGGAAACGCGGGCGTTACATTTCCGTTTATGCTTATGTACTGTATTAACGATGACATCCCGACGTTTTTAATATAATTAAAATACATTTCTTTGGAAATGCCTTGATAATATCTTTATCATATTTTGGGAGTAAATTCCGCAATATTATTCTTTAAAAGGATACTCTGATTTTTAAATAAAGCATAAACAAATTGGTCTTTTCTGGCCGTGAAATTGGGGATGTCACAATTTGTATCAGAGCATTACTTTAAGCGAACTAGGAATATTTGAGGATTTCTAGACTTAAACTTAGAATGTTAAGCGATGATTGTAAGATGAGTGTCTGATATATTTAGGAAGTATGCTTGAATTAACACTTGCACTAGCTTATTTTATTAAAGATGTCTAAATTGCTTTTATGTGCTAAATGACTTATATTATAGCTATAAAATGCCTTATATGCTTTAGAATGATCAGATCTATGGTCTCTTGCCGACCGGATTTGGAAATTTTATGCGTTCAGATTTCAAAATGTTTAACTATGGTATTATAACTAACAGGTAACTTTCGGAGTGATAAAGAGGTTTATACGTCTATCATAAATAAATCTATCCTTATCTTAATATTATCTTCTCAAAAATCTACTTGGTGCCTACTAAACTCTCCAAGAAAGAGAGGTTTGCTAACGGATTACCAGCGGACTTTGGTCCAACGGTAAAAATGGCAACTACTTTAAAGACAGTCGTTACAGCAGCCAAGAATGTGGAGACCCAAATTCGGGAAAAGGGCCAGGAAAGGACATTAATAGGAGATAAAAAGAAGTTTGATGGATCTTCAAGGTTCAAAAAGAATAGAAAATTTTCAAAATCTAGTTCCTAAAAGTTCGGAAGCAGAGGAGAAGCAAAATGGTGTGAGAAGTGCAAGAAGAAGTGCTTTGGGAAATATGGCGAGGCATTGACCTGTTTCAAATGCATAAAAACTGGTCATTACACCAATGAATATACATCTAACAAGAAGGTGTGTTACAGATGTAACGAAGAAGGTAATTGGTAGAAACTGCCCGAAAAGGAAGGAGGTTGGAAAGCCTAAGGTGTTGCCAAGGCCAAAGGAAAGAAAATTCCAAATGACCCTGGAAGTAGCAAGGGATGAAGTAGATGTAGCTTCAGGTACCTTTCTTGTAAATGGATTGCCTGCCAATATATTGTTTGATTCTGGAGCTAAGTACTCCTTTATATCGCATAAATATGGTAAAAGACTAGCATTGCCGGCAGATAAACTTGATAATGCTCTAGTTATAGAAGTTGCTAGTAATAAATTCATACATGTTAACGATTGCATTAAAAACATCGCCATGGACTTGAACGAGAATAAATTCCACAAGGATTTGTTACCTATTGATTTGAACAGTTTCGAAATATTACTAGGAATGGATTGGGTTAGTGCGAACAATGCCGAGATATTATATAGAAAGAAGATGGTGAGTGTAGACTCGCCCGGAAAAGAGTCATTTATAGTGTGTGGGGACAAACGTAGAGTAAATTTTGGAATCAGTTCACTGATGAAAGCAGAAAGTGTTTGTCCAAAGAATGTACATCATACTTGGCATTTGTGATCGATGCAAAGAAGGAGAAGAAAGAGATGCAAAAAATACCAGTGGTGTGTGAATATCCGAAAGTCTTTCCCTAAGATCTTCCTATATTGCCCCGTGTTAGACAAGTAGAGTTTTGAATATACTTGTAGCCAGGATCGACGTCAATAGCGAAAGCACCATACCGATTAGCACCGACAGAGATGAAGGAGCTTATGATGCAACTTCAGGAGTTGTTAGACAATGACTTCATTAGACCTAGTTCTTCACCTTGGGGAGCTCCAGTGTTATTCGTGAAGAAGACGAATGGGAGCATGAGGATGTGCATAGACTATAGAGAGCTTAACAAGGCAACAATGAAGAACAAATATCCATTGCCAAGGATTAACGACTTGTTCAATCAGCTATAATGTGCGAGCTATTTCTCAAAGTCCGAGCTAAGGTTAGGATATCATCAGTTGAAGGTGAGAGAGAAACTCATCAGGAAGACCACATTCAAAACAAGATATGGACACTATGATTTTTTGGTTATGTCATTCAGGCTAACCAATGCTCCAACAACATTTATGGATTTGACGAACAGGGTTTGTAAACCATTCCTCGATAAATCCATAATAGTGTTCATAGATGACATTCTAATTTTCTCAAAGAGCCAGGAGTATGGCAAGCACTTGCGAGAAGCAATAGAATTTTTTAAGAAGGAGAATTTGTACGTAAAGTTCTCCAAATGTGATTTTTGGATTTGAGAAATCCAATTCTTGGGCCATGTTGTTGAACAGGAAGGAATAATGGTTGATCCAGCAAAGATTGAAGCTTTGATGAAATGGGAACGACCAAAAAGTCCCACTGAGATTCAAAGCTTTCTAGGATTAGTTGGATACTACCGAATGTTTATCCAAGGCTTTTCTTCGATAGTTTCTCCATTGAAAGCGTTGAATCATAAAGGAGATACATATACATAGAGTGAGAAACATGAAGAAGCATTCAAGAAATTAAATAAGAAGTTGTGTGAAGCATAAATTATTTCTTTACCTGACGGAATTCAAGACTTCGCACTCTATAGTGATGCATCTGGAGCTGGGTTAGATTATGTTCTAACCCAGATAGACAAGGTAATAACATATGCAGCTCGACAATTGAAAGAGCATGAAAAGAACTACCCTACTCATGATATGGAGTTGGCAGCGGTAGTATTTGGATTAAAGATATGGAGGCATTATCTTTATGGCACAAAGTGCAAACTCTTCACTGATCATAAGAGTGTCCAGTAATTTTTTGATCAAAAGGAATTGAATATGAGGCAACGACGCTGGCTAGAAGTACTGAAGGATTACAACTGTGAGATACTTTACCACCCCGGTAAAGCAAATGTCGTAGCTGATGCTCTAAGTCGAAAAGTAAACCTAGAAAGAAAAAGGCTAAGAACGTTAAGAATAGAAGTTGTCTTAACAATTGTGGAAAGCATTAAGAAAACTTAGGAAGAAGCTTTGGAGAAAAATGACTAAAAAGAAGAACGTTTAAGAAAAACGTTGGTATTCGGTACAAATAGTCAAGGATTAAAGGTATTCCAAAATAGGAGTTGGGTGCATTAGATAGGAGGAATGAGAGATCTTCTCATGGAAGAAGCTCACAAGACCATGTACTCAATTCATCCCGGCAACACTAAGATGTAAAGGGATTTGAAACCTTATTACCGGTGGCCGACGATGAAGCTCGATGTTGCAAAGTATGTGGTGGAGTGTGTAACATGTGCAAGAGTTAAGCACAACAACAGAAACCATATGGGAGTTTATAACCTTTGCATGTACCCATAGGTAAGTAGGAAGACATCACCATGGATTTTGTGACTAAACTACCCAAGACGAAGAACGGTCACGACATGATTTGGGTAATCGTGGATTGATTCACAAAGAGTGCACATTTCATAGCAGTCAATGAGAGATTGTGTATGGATAAGCTTGCAAGTGCCTACGTGAAAGAAATAGTAAGACTTCACGGTGTTCCCTTAACAATTTTATTGGATCGTGATAGTCGTTTCACATCAAGATTTTGGAAGAGTCTACAGGAGGACATGGGTATGAAGTTGTGTTTAAGTAGAGTCTACCATCCGCAAATTGATGGTCAGAGCGAAAGGACAATTCAAGCACTGGAAGATATGTTAAGAACATGTACCCTAGAATTTCAAGGTTACAGGGATGAGCATTTACCCCTGGTAGAGTTTTCCTACAACAATAGTTAACATTCGAGAATTAAGGTGGCACCTTATAAACCCATGTACGGACAGAAGTTTCATACGCTGTCTTGTTGGCTTGAGGCTGGGGAAAAGCAGTTTATGAGTCCCAAAATAGTCCATCAGACTACTGAAAAGCTAAGGGTGATTAGAGAAAGGATGTTAGTAGCTCAAGATCACAAAAAGAGTTATGTTGACAAGAAGCGACGACCAATGACTTTCAAAGTTGGATATTTGGTGTTCCTCAAAGTCTCACTGAGGAAGGGACTTATAAGATTTGGAAAAAGAGGAAAGTTGAGTCCAAGATTTATTGGACCATTCAAGGTTCTTAAGAGGATTGGGAACCAAGCTTACAAGTTGGTATTGCCAAAAGAACTAGATGGTATTCATAACACTTTCCATGTGTGTTATTTGAGGAAGTTCATAGGAGAAGTTCCCAATATAATTCTACTTTGGAGTTAAGAATTGGTGAAGATAAGACGTTAATCAAAGAGCCTGAAGCGATTGTTGACAGTAAGACGAAGAAATTGCAACGTAGGATTGTCGAATTAGTTATAGTACGATGGAAACATTCGAATAGCCCGAACCTCACCTAGGAGACAGAAAGTGACGTGATGAGTCGCTATCCACATCTGCTTGTTTGATGACGCATGATTCCGGGACAGAATCATCCTAAAAGGGAGACAATTGTAATGCCCGCGTTTCTCACTAAGCATTAATAAAATGATGTAACAGTTAGGGTCAACAATTGTAACCTATTTGACATAATAAAGAAGAATTTTGTGAATATCATGTGTTTCATGATTCTTGTAATATAATAAAATAGGAAAAATCAATTGAATCATCCGTAAGTTGTAGAAATAAGTGCGCCAAAGCACACACACACACACACACACACACACACACACACATATATATATATATATATATATATATATATATATATATATATATAGAAATTACACGTTGTCCCGATCCCGAAAATATAAATTTTGTAGAAATCCGACTCCGTATAAATTAGATATGATTTTTATAAGACATAAAAGTCAGTCGCACACAAGGAATGTGTGATGTAAAAAGCTACGAAAAGAATGGTTGACTTTTAGCTAAAGTCACCAAAAAGAAAATCATAGTACTCTTTAAAATAAGAATTTTGAGAAAAAAATGTCAAAAACAGAGTCTGTACGAAAGAGTTATAATTTTAGCAAAACCATTTAAATTTATAAAAATATGGATGGAAAATCATGTCAGAATTAGTCGACAGAGTCAAAAACGGAGTTCGTATGAACAATTTATAATTTATAATAGCATATTTACATATTAAAATAAAGTATAAATAATATATATGTATGTGTGTTTGTATGTGTGTATATATATATATACACACACACACACACACAAACGCTAGGCGAATGCTCGCACGTTGCGCATAAACACTTATATAGTTGAAGTTTTTGACTAATATATGTTTTTTTAAATATAACAATAACATTGTCGTTAAATTTGATATATTAATTCATATACTAAATTGATATAATATATTGATTATTTTGAAATATACGATAATATATACATCTGTTATAACTACATAATCTGAATCGTTTGAATGATTTCTACCCACAAGTTACGTATTATAAAATTAAATATAATATATGGTTTAATGTTCTTTATAGTCGTTGTTATTTTTCATTAGTTTTTTTTTAAATTTAATTGTTTAATGTTTTAATTTCTATCATTATAATTAGACAAAACTTCAAAAACGGTCCCTGTGGTTTATGAAAATCTAAAGTTTCGTCCCTAAACTTCAAAAACCTCACAGATGGTCCCTATGGTTAGACAAAACTTCAAAAATGGTCCCTGTGGTTTATGAAAATCTTCTCTTCCAAAATGAATTTGCAGATTAGAAATCAACACATGTATACAAAGATGTTGTTGAGTGTCTTCAGTTTATGAAGATGTTCTTGCTTATTTTTTTATTCCTCTTTCCTTCTGAATGAATTTTCATATTAGAAATTGATTGTGATCAAGTTTAGACATCGGTTTCAGATAAAAAAAATTTATTCAGATCTACACCATTTAGAAGGCGATGAAGTCGACCTAATCCGGTCGGATAGTGTACCTGGATGAAGGCGATTTTGAATCGGTTTTAAAAGGTTTGAATCGATGAAACTACTAACCCTGGAACCGGTTTAGTTATTGCTGTGAAAAAGCTTAATCAAGAAAGGGGAGAAGAGAGTAGAAGCAAAAAAGGAAGCCGACAGTCATAAAACAAAGATGGGTTTAAATTGCAGGTGGAGAGAGAGAGAGATCTTTAATATTAAACAATTATTTTTTTTCTTTTTTTTATATTAGGGCAAAACTTCATAAATGGTCTCTATGGTAGTGTAAAGACATAAATGCCCTTCACTTGACGGTCAAAAGCTAACAGAGTTAGCAGAAAGGACCATTTGTTAAAAGTTTTGAAACCACATGGACCATCTTTGAGGTTTTTAAAGTTTAAGGACTAAACTTCATATTTTCGAAAACCACAATGACCATTTTTGAAGTTTTGTCTTATAATTATTTAAAACATCAAATATTGCTTTTTGTTTTTAATGATAATAATATAATAATTTATATAGAGTTATTTTTAACCGTTGTCATTGTAAGTTATTTTAAGCTACTTATTTAAAAACTTTTAATGATTATAAAAATATCTTTAGGAAATATTTTAGTCAAATTGAGATTAAAATTAAGTTTTTTCATTCATCACTACAATTTATCACTTTTAACTATTTACAAAATATTCTCTGGTTTTTCAAATGGAACGGAAATTGATATTTAAGTTGATACTGTAATGTTATATTTAAATTAACAATTTAAGTATTTTTTTCAAACAGTTCAAAAGTTGTAGCTTTAAAATGATAATGGATTATATACAACAACATTTTAAATCTAATAAATTAAGTATAATATGTTAAAAGTTAAAGACATAACTTTATAAGTAGAAATAAATATATTATTTTAAAATTGAAATTTAGTTTATTTATGATTACACTTTAGGTTTGATATTTATTTAACCTTATTAACCAACTTATAATCATTATTAGAAAGACACTACAATTTATCGCTTATAACAATTTACAAAATATTTTTTGCGTTGTTTAAGTTAAACTAAAATTTATATTTAAGTTGACCATGTAATGTTATATTTAAATTAATAATTTAAATATTTTATACAAATTGTTCCAAAATTGTATCTTTAAAATGATAATGGTTTACATCTAACAATATATTAAAACTAATAAATTGAGTATAATATGTTAAAAGTTAAAAAACATGACTTTACAAGTAGAAGTAAAGATATTATTTTAATATTAAAATTTAGTTTATATATGATTATACATTAGGTTTGATATTTATTTAACCTTATTAACCAACTTATAATTATTATTATAAAGAAATTGAAAGGTAATGAAAGTTTCAAACGAATGTGGTGAAAGAAAAAAATGCATGAGAGTTTTAAATGAATATTGTGAAAGGAAAAATGTTTCATATATATATATATATATATATATATATATATATATATATATATATATATATATATATATATATATATATATATAGAGAGAGAGAGAGAGAGAGAGAAAGTCAAGATCAAATAAGAAGGAAACTTTTGGTAGGAAGGTAAGAAGTTTTTTTCCTACATATTTTTTTCGCGAACAAACAAAATGAATCATTAGATGATTCATTTGTAAGATGATTCACAAGAAAAATTCTCAAAAAAACATCTCGATAATTCATTTATACAATGATTTTGTTGTTATTCACTAAAATTGTCATAAAAGTGAATTTTTTCTTAATTTACTTAAAAATGAATCATAAATATGTTTTTTTTTTGGGAATTTTTTCTTGTGAATCATCTTACAAATGAATCATTTAGTGATTCATTTGTTTTGTTCGTCAAAAAAAATGTAGAAAAAAAACTTCTTACCTTCCTACCAAAAAAATTTCTTACCGGATCTATATATATATATATATATATATATATATATATATATATATATATATATATATATATATATATATATATATAGAAAGATATCAACGATGCGGTCATTATAAGACTAATATTGAATACTTTCGATATTAGTTTAATACAAATATCGTTAAATCTATTTAAAATAGTATTATAAAAGGATGTTTGGTCGTTTAAATAACTATAAGATCGTTTAATTAACTATAAAGGGTAGTTTTGAAAATTCAATTACTATAAATATGAGACTCTAGGCTCTCATATTTCTTGCACCATTCTCTTGATTCATAAGTCTTTCTCTTCTTATCCCCAAACATTTCGGTCCCTTGTGATTCAAATTCTCTTTCTATAGTTTTAATAAAGTAAGGTGAGCGTTGAAGCACTACAAGAATATTTTTAGAAAACAAAAGATTCAGCGACGAAGTTCTACCCACGCAAAGTCCGGTTTCTCGCTAAACCACCTATAAGTAGAGTTATGTTTACCCTACTTTAAGTATAACTTATTTTTAAGTTCATTGTCATTATAATGAACCTATAAAAAAGATTTATCAGTAATTCCAGGTCGATATATTGATTGATCTTCTTACAGGAGAGGTGTCTAGAATGGTCACGTTAGCTTGGTTGTTGGATTTCAAAAAAGCTATATGCCGAAATGGCCATGCCTCCCAAGTGTCCTGCCTGGCTAATCCTTACTTGATAGATCTTGAAGTAGACTTTGAATTAATCATGAATCTATACTAATAGTTAGTCGGAATAAATTTATTTCTGGAAGTGAAAATTTTATAACTTGTTAAGACCTATAGAATTTGGATGTCGTCACTATTCTGAAACTTATAAGTATCAACAAATAAAAATTTAAACTAAAGCCTTATCTTATTTGTTTTTCTTCCTTATTGAGAATGTGATAAGGAGATATTAGATGGATAGAAAGAGAAACCATTCTATAGATTTTTATGAGAACTAGAAGCAAACTTGAAACATCCTTGAGGGTTTTAGATTTCATCATCAACTAAAAGCATTGGAAGGTGTCATTTTGCTTATTTCTCCTTTTTCAACTTAAGGTTTTGGGATTTTCCACAAATCTAAAATGTGATATTATCGATGATATTTTAGTTGAAGTTCTAGTTAGTTTCAGTCATTAGATCAATAATACACCTTCAATCAACTCATCCATTGGTTTATTTGGAGTTAAATGGTATTTTGGAAGCTTCAAAGCTCTAACAATGATGAAATCTGATTTTAAGAATTCTATCACATTAAAGTGATGCTAGTTTTGACTTAACTTTAAGTTCCTAAACTTTGTTTTAACTTTGGAATCAATAAATGAGTGATAATTACACTTATGGATATAATTTGAGATTTTATTTTGACTTATGGATTCAATTGAATTTCAACCTCTACTTATGACATAACTTAGAATTTGATCTATTAAAATTCATTGAATTGTCATAAGTTTGATTCACCAAGTCAAACTGAAAAACAACTGGTAAGGATCTATGTTTCTAAAGGTTGTGTGGTTTTGAAATTCGTTTGACTTATTTGGAACTTAAACAAGTTTTGGTGGTTCAAAAACCATTATATCATGACACTTGCATCACATATCCTCATTTATATCATCACACTTGCATCACAAATCCTCGTTTAATTAATGTTTTCTAAAAATTTTAACAACTATTATGATGTTAGTAGAAACCTAGGATTATTGGAGATTATTTAGGAATTGGAATTATACATAAAACCTTACCACGGCGTGGTGGTCATTTAATTACCACGAAGTGTTTAGAACCTTGCCACGACGTGGTGACGGATGGGGCTCAAAACCCTAGATATTGGGCCTGGGCCTATTTAAAGGGTGTGATGGCTAGGGTTCAGCCTCCATCACTCTCCCAAGTCTATAGACCAATCCTAATCCCTTGTTTCCATTTTTGAGCTTATTTTAGTGCTTTCGGTGATCTTCAAAGGAATGAGGAGAGCATTTTGGTGCACGGAATCCTCTGGCAAGTCCAAGGGTTTCATTTGAGCAGCTTTTGGACCATTGTAAGACTTCTTATCCAAATATTGTTGGTTGGTTTCTTATAGAAATTAGGATCTAAGCTTACCTATTTAGTGGAGTTTGAATGGTTAGTTCCATTAAAGTTTGCAACTTTATGGATCTTTTTGGTCCCAAATGCTTTATATATCTCAGATGTGATCTTTTAATTTGTATTGATGCCATGCATGGGGTTTTGACCCCATTTTTCACCTTTGTGACCTAATTTGGGATGAGACATGCATTGGACATGCATGTCTTAAAAATCAAGGATTTTTATGAAGATTTTGGGTGCTAGGAAGCTTTCTAGAAAGTATGAGTGTTGAGCTTAACAGATTAGGAGCTTAATCCATTAAGTTATTTTGGTCAAATCCCACGGCATGGGGAGTAGCTCGCAACGATATGGTGGTGAGTTTCATTCGCATCTGTTTTGTCGTGTGGTTTCTACGATGTGGTCAGTGGTTGGCCACAATGTGGTGGTTGACCGTTGATTTTTGACTTTTTTACAAGGTTGACTTTTGGGCAATTTGTCAGTTTTACTTAGTAGAATGAGGCTTCACCTTCTGTAATTCATTAGGTGGTGTGTAGTACCAACCTCCTGACCTTCTTAGTTGTGGTACATTCTACTCTGATTAGCAAGGTGAGTTTTCTCATTATACTATGTAGAATGCTAGATTGTCTTTGTGACTCTTGCATGTATGTTGGGTGGGGCCCGTTATGCAAGTTGGGCAGTGTAACGCCCGATTTTTCAGGTAAAACTCTTAAAACTTACTTCATTTAATTTCTTATGTTAGACCCGAGTATGTTAGGCATACATAAGGTACATTGGGCGTACTATTATGCATGCATGAGGTGGGAAGTCCCGCAGGTACGTTGAGCGTACCCATGCGTACGCAGGAGGAATGCGAGTCATGGGCAAACCCTAATTTTTAGGGTTTATACCCTATTTAAGCTCAGTAAGTCCTTCAAACCCCTCACCTTATCAGCCTGCATTGCCTTTTTGAGCTAACCTCAAAACCCTAATTCCTTTCTCAAAGAGATTGAGATTGTGTGTGTGTGTGTGGTGCTTTTTGAAGAAGAAGAAGAAAGCTTGAGGAGAAGCATTGGACAAGAATGACTTGTAGATCCATAGTTTGTCATCATTTCTAGCTCATTGGAGGTATAAATTCAGAAACTTGTTCATTTTATGTCTACATCTAAGTGTGGGGAAGAATTTAGCATATTTTGATCCCATGGATGAACTCTTATGAGTAATTGCTACTCCTGATGTTATAACACATCCCTTTTGTTGTTTTTAGGTCCATTTAGCCATAAAGTTTGTATCTTGGTTGTTGAATATCAACCATGCTTGAGTTAGTGACCACTTAATGGAAGTAGAGTGTTAAATCCATGAATTGTGTCCCATTAAGACATGCAAAGGGATAAAGTTGCCAATTTATTGTTTAGGACGTCTGAAGGAGGCTAGATCTGAAGTTGGACGTTAGGTCTTAACTGATTAAGACCTTAAAAAGGAATTTGGGCATCTGGGGCGTACGCAGCTGTACGCTAAGTGTACGCGCCTGGGGTCCCAATCCAGTGAAGCATTTGAGTACGCCAGGCGTACTGAGTGTACGCGTAGCGTACTCACGTAAGGGAGTTTCGGGCTTTTAGTTTCGGGCCATCTTGGGCTTTAGGGTTTTGGGATTTGTTGGACCATAAGCCTTTCTGAGCTGAGCCTTTATGGATCCAGGCCCATATTGGACTTGGAATGCCTTTTTGTACTTTTGGGCTAGTTATATTTTGGCATTGGTATGTTAGGCCCAATAAAGGGAAGGAGAAGCATCCTCATTCCCTTAAAGTTGGGATTTAGGGTTTGAACTTTCGGGTTGGGTTATTGACCTAATTTCTAATAAGGGTCTTATTACTTGTGATTTAGTGAGATGATTTCACGAGTCAACAACTCGAGTGTGATTTGATATCTCCAGTCTGAGGTGAGTTTTCTCCACTGTACTCATTAGGCCTGTCAATCGTGTCGTGTTCGGGTTGGCATGTCGCGGGTTGGCGGGTTAGCAGGTCAAAATATGTCAACCCAAACACGACCCATTTAAATATACATGTCACGGGTTGGCGGGCTTGGAACATAAACCCATATATGACCCACCAACTCATTTATTTATACGGGTTCACAGGTTGGCGGGTTCATGACTAAGATTTGGGTTCGTGGGTCCGAATTTTAGATATTTAAGTCTTAAACATCCAAATGAAAATTAAAAACATTCATAGAAACGTGTTACAGACTTAGCCTTATAGGTTACGACTTATGACCTTAGACCATCCACCACAAGTCAAAATGTCAAAACAGCCAAATGGTCTATGAATCAATGGTATATATTATATAATACTTATTAAATATTAATACTTGATACATATATACATTTAAAAATAAAATAATTTTTCTATTAAGAATATAAACGAGTTAGCGGGTCAACCCGTTTATTTTTTGAGAAACCCATATACGACCCATTTAATAAATGGGTTAGCGGGTTGGCGGGCTGAAAAACTCAACCCAAACCCATTTATTTCGTGTCGTGCCGAGAATTTCCAGCCCTAGTACTCATGGGTCAAAGGCACCAATGTCGGCCCACTAGATTATGTTTGTAGGGTGATAGTTGTCTTCGTGACATTATCATACTATGTCTGTTTATGCGTATTGTCTTTGTGACTTCCATTGATATGATTGTATGCTTAGCTGTAGGGGTGAAATAGACCCATTACCGATTGAAATATACCAAATGGGGTGAAATACTAGACTAGTAGTGGAGTGCTCCTTGTTGTTTGGATCTTCTACTGAAATAGATTTCGCGGAAAACCAGCTATATATACCCAGTATCGATTGAAAGATGCCAAAGGGGGGTGAAATAAACCTAGTACCGGTTGAAAGATACAGAAGGGGGTGAAATAGACCCAATTAAGCTTGATTGATATGTATGTGTGGTATGGGGTATTTTGGGGAGCTCATTAAGCTTTGTGATTATAGTTTTCAGTTTATGTTTCAGGTACTTCCAACTCGAAAGGGAAGGGCTTGGCCTGATCGCACAACATCCACCTATGTTTTTCGCATCACATGATTTTGGGATTTGGTACTCTGATATTATTTTACTATGATATACTTTCAATTGTTTTGACAAGATTATCGTAGGATTAGAATGAATTTCAAACGAAAATTTTATCTAAAATTTCGGGTAGTTACAGACGGGGCCCATTTATGTGTGTGGGGCGAGGTCCGTTGTGTATGTTAGGCGGGGCTCGCCATGTATGTTGGGTGGGGTTCGTTATGTGCGTTGGGTGGGGACTCAATTGGTATGTGGTATCTTGGAAAACTCACTGATATTTGTGCTTACAATTTTAAGTTTAAATGTTGTGGATATTTTATCAAAACATGGAAAAGCACAACGTGATTGCACCACCTCCACTGGACTTTCCGCACTATCATTTTATGAGACTCTGATGTCTTGTTTTGAAACTTTGATGATCTTTTTATGAAATAACCTTTTGTTGGTTTGATTTAGGTAAAAATGATGATTTTTACTTTATATTTGGGGACGTTACATCATAAATCATATTTTGAAAGTGTTTTCAATAATAGAATACTTGGTTTGGTTTGAAAACTTGTTTAACCATCTTATATGTGCATTTCACTTAGGATGGACACTATTGAGATTAAATCACATTTTCTATATTGGTTACTACTTTTGATATATGTTACCATAAAATGGTTAAGGGATATATGTACCACATAATGCTTAAGTGATAGACTTTGCAACCCATACCATTATTTCATGTAGAATGGAACATGTCTCCAAAATGCCAATATTGTTATTGAGACTTTAAATGAGTTTTGGGTGTCATGCTACTATCTTGTTTATATCATTCACCCACCAGGACCATATTTTGGAAGGGACATGTTTTAAGGGTAAGTAGTAAGGAAACTATGGAAGAAGTTTGAGCTTGATTTCCCAGTAAAGAAAAAGTGTGGGTTACATCCAAGGATTACTTTACTGATTCCCCCTACATAACTCTATTTTGAGCAAAAATTTGTTTCTTTGTTGTCTAAATGTAACGTTCGAAAACTCAAAACCAAAAATTTTCATTTTTATATTAAATAACCACCAACCAAACATGTTTAAGAAAACTATAAAGTATTTGGAAAACATCCCAAAAGTACATCAGATTCAAATAAGCGGAAATTCATGGTGCATGCAATGCGACCATCTTAAGCCATTCCTTTTCGAACCGGAAGTACCTGGAACATAAATTGAAAACCGTAAGCACAAAGCTTAGTTAGTTCCCCAAAATATTGCATACCATACATATATGTCAACTCAAGGTTGTACAGGTTCTATTTCACCCTCGAGTCTATTTCAACTCGTATGTCAGCCCAAAGCTATATCGGGTCTCTATTTCACCCCCATGTCTATTTGACCCCCGAGTCTATTTCAATTCATATGTCAGAACAAGGTTGTATCAGGTCTATTTTACCCCCATAGTCTATTTCACCCCACATACATATATCAAACACACACACATGCATACATCACATACATCAGGAGTCACAAAGATTACAAGCACATACAATCTATAACACCCGTGACTTGAGGTAATGATAATTATTCAATTTTCTTGTAATTAATTGTTGGACTATGAGTTTAATGTTGGATTATTGAGTTGGGCCTTTAGTGAGTGGGCCATTATATTTGGGCTGACTAAAGACATACGCTAAGAGTAAGCTTGACATACACGGGGCATAGTGACAGCATTGGATGCAGGGGGTTGATGTGCGTACACGCAACATAAGCGAGCAGACTTAAAACCCTAATTTTTAGGGTTTAAGTCATATAAATACATCATTATGTCCCAAACCCTAGCCTCCTTACCAGCCTCTCAACCTCAGAAACCCTAAAAATCCTAAAATTCCTCATCTTTGTGTGATTTTGATCTTGTGAAGCCCATTTTGGTGGTTTGGAGCTTGGAAGGAGAAATATGAGGTTAGTGAAGAAGAACTTGTGTAGCTTGAGCTCAAAGATCTGAGATATGAGCATCATCTAGTACTCATTTGAGGTAAAAAGCTCACAACTTGCCTCATGTATGCTTAGATCTATGGTAATGGTGTTTTGGACCTTTTGGTCCCAAGAATGGATTTTTATGGTCCAAATCTATTTCTAGGCATAAGGTTGCCACCCTTAGTTCTATATGAGTTCCAAGGACATAAAAGTTACCATCTTGAAGGTCTTATTGTGGCCATGCATGAGTTTTAGTCATTTCTATGGAAGTTGGTGGCCATATATCAAGTTTGGGTCCATTTGGTGGTTTGCAAGCCACCAAGTAATCGACTTTATGGGTTAAGACACTTTATTGGACTCGGATCCGTGTTTGAAGCTTAAGGTCTTAAGGGATTAAGCCTTTTTGGAGTTTATTGCTTAACAGGTTAGTATGTTGGGCATACAAGCCATGCAAGCTATACGCTTAACGTACAGAGGAGTACGTCCTGTGTACTTACTAGATATGGGTTTTCATCATTTGGGCATCGGTTTGGGCCGATCCGTGGACTTTGTTATTATGGGCCATCAGAAGTCAGTTACTGGGCTAAGGCATGCTTGGGCTTAAGGGAAGGCCCATTTGAGGAGTTGGGACCAATTTAGAAAATTGGGCCATTAGTGGGCTTGGAAAGGCTATATAGAATTAGACCATTGATGTTATGGATTTGGGCCTAGGTTATGGTCTGAATTAGATCACGGGTAAAATGGTCATTTTACCCTAAGAAGGAGTATTGAGTTTGGACTAAGTGTTATTTTCTACTGATAGTGCGGGGAGTCGTTAGAGCAGCTGCTAGAGATTTTTATTGCGAGATTATGCATTCAGATTGCGAGGTGAGTTTCCTCCTGGTTCAAACGGGTCGAAGGCACCAATGTCGGCCCATGTATGTTATGTGTGTAGATTAGTAGCTAAGTGTGGGAAGGCCATGTATCTTAGCATTGCTTGAGTATGGATATGGAATGGATTGATTGATTTTAGGTTATACTTGTTGTCTGAGTGATACCATCTGATGAATCACTAACTCTCCCCCACTTGCGGTCTGAATATGTACCATCTGATGTTTGCAAGCAATCATTTCCCCATTAGGGCTCAACCAATCCATCCCCACAATAACCTTGCTCCCATGTAGAGGAATAGGAACCAAATCAATTTGGTATTGTTCACTAAAAAACTCCAATATACATCCCCGATGAACCCTCGATACCCGTATAGGACGATCATCAGCAATCTCAACCTCTAATGGATAATTCAGCTCCCCCGGAGCATCGATAAACCTCTTGTTGAGTGCGAGAGATATAAAGGATCGGGTGGCCCTCGAATCAAACAAAACCAAAGCAGAGATACCATTCAGAAGGAACGACTCTAATATATATATATATATATATATATATATATATATATATATATATATATATATATATAAGCAGGAAAATCAACATAAATAAAGAGATAAGGATAAGATACATACCCATCACTACATCTGGTGTCGCACGAGCCTCGTCGACTGTCAACTGAAATGCCCTCCTCCTAACAAAAAGCGCATCAACCTTAACCTGGCGGCCATCTGTGATCCTCAAGGTGGCCGAAGCGGATGCTACAAATGGAGATGCCGCTGCTAAACTTGGACAATCAGCCTTCTTATGTCCCCTCTGATTGCAATGAAGGCAAATCAGACTAGATCCCTGGGTGGTGGTTGTGCAATTCCAGCTAAAGTACCCAGTTTTTCCGTATTTGTAGCAGCCTGAACCACCCCCTGCAAGCTCCCTCGTGCGTCTTGTCGCACTTTCCATAATGCCTCGACCCTTATGGCTCCTTTATCTCGAATCAAAAACCTTGGTCTTCTTGCCTGAACTCTCAGAACCCTGAACCCGATCCGACTTCCTCTTCTTCTCCATCTCTAGATCAATCTCCTTCTCTTTGGCTCGTGCCACCATATTATCCAATGTCTTGCAACTGGATCTACTCACAAACGACCTAATATCGCTCCTCAACATATTGTGGTATCTCGCCATCTTCATCTCCTCGTCATCCATATACTGCGTAACCAATAATGCCCTCTCGTGGAACATAGCATTGATCTCCACCACCGTCTCAGTAGTCTAGCGAAGGTCCTGAAACTCCCTCGCTAACTGTTGGACCTCAATCACAGGTGCAAACTCAGCCCCAAACCTCGTCACGAAATCCTCCCAAGTCATCGACTCAACCGCCTCGCCTCCCAAGGTGTGTCCAACCTCCTCCCACCAATCTCAAGCTCTGTTTATCAGAAGACATGATGTAAGTCTGACCTTTTCCCCCTCGGGGCAATAGATAGTACCGAAAGAATTCTTGACATCTGCTAACCAACTCCTGCTCGTAATCGAGTCCTTCTTCCCAAAGAAATCAGGTTCCATATATGCCCAAAACTCTTGAAAATTCAAAGAGCGGGCTCCCATCATCGCCACCATCTAAGAACGAAAAACGCCCAAGCGCTCATCCATAATCTCCATAATACCCTCCTTGATCATACCAAATATCATAGGAGTTTGCTCAAGAATACTGCAGGTAATCTCTAATGAAATTAACTCCCGCATCTGATCATCCCTGAACCCAAACTCAGAGGCCGAACCCGAACCATCACCGGTACCATAACCTCCTCGAGTGACCACCTTACTGAAAATAAACCATATAAACGATCAGAATATACTCGAAGAATCCCATATTCTACAAGCTTCGTGATATCATTGTGACTTTCCTTTACTCGAGTACGGATCCTCTGATTCCAGTAATACGGGCCCATACTACCTTCCACATCTATCCGTACTTCCCCCAATAACCGCCTTGAATTCTCCAAGTTACTTTTCTAACGATCTAAATATCCAATCGCATAGCGAAATGCTCATTGCTCTAAAGCATCTCTTAGCTCTCCTAGAACACCATCACACCACTATTTGCTATCAGTTGCAGAAGGAACTCCCTATAATATCATCTAACTAATACCGACACTAGAAAATTCTTCCATTGAAAGGTATCTGTAGCACCTGGTTCCTGGTATGTAAGATTTATCTGAGTATTTTGTATTATTGTCCTTGGACTCGGCGAGTTGGAGGCCCGACTCGCCGAGTAGAGACGAGACTTGGGACGCGGTTAAGTTGGCGACTCGGCAAGTCCATATTATGGACTCGGCGAGTCCGTGCTGTCTGATGAAACCCTAATTTCCAAGGGTTTGCACCCTATTTAAACGACCATTTGCGCCCCAACTCCTCCCCCTTCACCCTCAGAAGCTCTCCATACATTCTAGCCCTTGTTCTTGTGAGATTGAGGCTTTTTAGTGTGTTTCCTTGAAGATTTTGGGAAGGAAGAGGAGTAGATCAAGAGGAAGGGAAGGAAGCCAAGCATCTTCGTTTTCTCTCAGTAATTTCTTGGAGGTATAACTCGTTTTCCCTCTGTTTCTATGCTTATTACTCCATTAAAGTCCTTCTTGAACCATGTCCCAAGCTTGGTTGTGCATTGTTGGTTGATTCAAGTTGTTAGCCTTTAGATCTAGACCGTATTTAGTCCCTGGAGCTTGGATCTACTGCCTTTATGGAGTCATATTGCACACAAGCCCTAGATCTACCCATTTTGGTGCACTTTGAGCCTTAGAACCTTTATTGGTGATGATCTACATGTAAAGTTGGAAACTTTACGTGTAAACCAGGCCCTAGGAGCCCAGATCTATGAATGACATGGACTGGATTCGAGCAAAATCACGTATTTGGCTTTTGCATGAAGCAGACTCGACGAGTCGCTCATCTAACTCGGCGAGTCTGGTCGCGAGTCTCCGAGTTGTCCCCTTTTCGTTGTGTCGAGTTGAGTAGTGAGTCCTGGGTGGACTCGGTGATTTGGTAGCCGAACTCACCCATGAAGGAACTCGGCGAGTCAACGCCCTGACTCGGTGAGTTCAAGGGAATCTTCTTAGATCAAGAACAGACTCGGCGAATTGTTCATACAACTCGGCGAGTCACAGCATAATTTTTCATCGGATGAAGATGAACTCAGCGAGTTGTTCATACAACTCGGCGACTAGGATGAAGGACTTGGTTATCAGTTTAGAAGGAGAACTCGTCGAGTCAACGCCCAACTCGGCGAGTAGAGACGGGTTGCGGGACAATTGATTGGACAAGGACTCGGCGAGTTCGGGAGCCAACTCGGCGAGTCGGGTCAACTGAAAGATGACTCTGGCTTTGACTTTTAACTTGATCAAGGGTAAAATGGTAAATTTACCCGAGGGTCAGTTAGCGGTGTTTGATTGAGTGTTTTGTGGGAATTATAGCCGGAGGATTTCCGGAGCAGCAGCAGCAGCATACAGTCAATTCCCACACAGACCAGCAGCTATTTCGAGGTGAGTTTCCTTCCAGTAGGAACGGGTCTAAGGCACGAAGGCCGACCCGTGTAGACGAGATGTTAGCACTAGAGTGTGGGCCGAGCCCGTATCTCTTGGTTTAGTTAATTATGATATATGTGTCGGTATGATAGAGTTGTCTATACTTGTTGTCTGTGTGATACTTGTATATTATGAGTTAGCGGTTGAGTGTGGGCAAGGCCCGTATCTCTCCGAGAGTGGAGTGTGGGCTAGGCCCGTATCTCCCAGATAGTAGAGTGTGGGCGAGGCCCGTATCTCCCGGCTAGCAAAGTGTGGGCAGGGCCCGTATCTTCACGAGTGTGAGTGAGGCCCGTATCTCCCGACTAGCGAAGTATGGGCAGGGCCCGTATCTTCACGAGTGTGGGCGAGGCCCGTAACTCCTAGCTGAATGTTGTATGTTATATGCTTGCATGGTATGAGGTATTATGGGGGAACTCACTAAGCTTTGTGCTTACAGTTTACAGTTTTGGTTTCAGGTACCTCTTCATCGAAGGGGAAGGAGCTGGCGCGGTAGCGGCACATCATACACACACACTGGTTTCCGCACTTACGAGATTCCTCTGGGATTTATACTCTGATATTTCGATTGGCTATATGATTTGGCTTTTAGAAATGGTTTACGTTGTGATGTGGTTTGATCAAACAATGTTTTTAATTATTAATGTTTTCTAAAGTAATGTTTTAAAAACGAAATTTTTGGACGAGAAAATTGGGTCGTTTCAAGTTGGTATCAGAGCGCTGGTTTGAGGGATTCGGACACACCTTCGGGGGGGGGGGGGGTGTCTGAACTCAAATCGATGGGTCAAAAGATTTTGAAAAAAAGAAAACGTTTTCTAAAAGGTCAAGTAAAGTATTTTAAGAAGAAACGAAGTGTGTGATGTGCACAACCGACCGAGCTCAAGTAAGTATTCCCCAAAGTACCCATACAAGCTTATGTTGTGTTTATCAGTTTCAGTACAGCATGCTAGAATAGGACTAAGGATCTAGTAGTGATGCCTTATGTGCTTCAGTGTATGAAAATTGCATGCTAGAATCGAGTAGACAACAGTAGGATAGCCTGTTAGGTTATGCCTGATAGTATGAGTTTAGCTCTATATGCTATATTAGTTTCTCTCTATGAGAGCAGATTTGCTTGAGATTGTTCCCTTAGTTCGAATGCTGCTTGCTTTGTGCTTTGTGGTACTCCGAGTGGTGGGAGTTAGCTATTAGGTGAATATGTCACGTCACATGTGATCAGGGTTGAATAATCTTAGAGTGCTGGATTTGGCCCTATAGCGCAACTCTCGTTTGAGTCTAACCGTTGTAGGGACGAGTCCATTACTCAAAGGATTATCCAAGCCTCACCCCATGTGATGGTATTCAGGTAATGGTTAATTGGCATTATTAGGAGGCCTTCAGCAACTGAAGACCTGGTAGGGTGGAGCTTGAGATTTCCTAGGGCAAGCCTAGGATGAGTACAGCGGTAATCAGCAGTAGTGGAAGGAATCTGGTGGAGTCGAGGCAGTCCTTGAAGAAGGTACAGATAGATGTGGAAGGTAGTATGGGCCCGTACTACTAAAAGCAGAGGATCCGTACCCGAACCAAGGAAGGCCAAGATAAGACCAGGGAACTTGTAAGTAATTGTGATCCCTCAAGAAGTATCAGTATCACTAATGATTGTTATTATGTATTGCAAAATGGTGGTACTACGATCGAGGCCGATAGATGGCGATTCAGGAGAGGGTTCAGGTTCGGGATCAGGTTCCGAGCCAGTAGATGAGGGAATACGCGAGTTCATCGCGTCAAAGATCACCAGGGGTATCCTTGAGTCGACCCCCATTATCTTCGGTTCGATCAAGGAGGGGATCATCGAGTTGATGGAAGATCGCCTTCGGGCATTCAGGAGCGACATGGCATCTGGCCAGTCGGGATCTCGCACACTGTCCTTTAAGGACTTCAGGGGCAGTGGTGCGCCGGATTTCCATGGGGTGAAAGACCCCATTGCCGCCAGACGATGGATTGCAGACATTAAGTCTGCACAGTTGACTAGCTTCTGCCCCGAGGGGTCGAAGGTGAGGTATGCCGCAGGGTGTTTACAAGACCGAGCTCGAGACTGGTGGGATTCAGTGGGTGAATCGTTGGGAGCCTCAGCAATTGAGGCTATGACTTGGTCAGATTTTGTGACCAGATTCAGGGCAGAGTTTGCACCGGTTGTCGAGCTTCAGCAGCTGGCCAGGGAGTTTTTGGACATGAGGCAGACGACGGAGACTGTGGCGAAGATCACCGCCAAGTTCCGGGAGAGGGCTTTGTTGGTGCCCCAGTATGCGGGTGACGAGGATATGAGGAGGACCCGTTATCATGATATGCTACGGGCTGACATCCGGGAGCATGTTAGCTTTTTAGCTTGCCCTACCCTGGAGTCTATGATTGCCAGGGCGAGGGAAAGGGAGATCGATTTAGAGCACATTCAAAAACGGAAAGCAGAGGCGGGGCAAGCGGTTGGGGCTTCGGGGAAGAAGCCCAGGGGATCAGATGGGAGGCTGAAAGGCCAAGGGGAACCAGGCCGCTGCGGGAAATGCGGCAGGACACATGAGGGAGCATGTAGGATGGGATCAGCAGGCTGCTACAAGTGCGGCAAGGCAGGGAACTTTAGCAGGGATTGTACTACTCCTGTTTCGGCTATTCAGACTTCGGAGTTGTTATGTTTTCACTGCAACTAGAGGGGCCACAAGAAGGCCAATTGCCCCCAGTTGACAGCATCTGTGCCAGTAAAGGCGCCAGCTCCAGCGAACTTGCGGATCACTGATGGCCGGCAAGGCAAGGCAGAGGCTCCGGTGGTGAGGAGCCGGGCATTTCAACTGACTACCGAGGAGGCACGCGCCGCACCCGACGTGGTGACGGGTATGATTCTTTCCCTCTAATTTATTTTATGATGTTATGATATTGATATGTTCTCTGTGTGAATATGTATGCATTAGGATTGTTCCATGTGAACGACATCCCAGTTCAGGTGTTGTTCGACTCGGGTGCCTCCCGATCATTTGTTTCCCTTGCGCTTAGCAAGAAGTTTCCTGAGTCTTCAGGCATATTAGATTTCCCTTTAGAGGTAGAGATTTCTGATGATCGATCGGTGCGAGCATCGATGTTGTTTCTGATGGGTTTTAGTCATAAGACATCCTATGTGCTCATACAAACCCTAATGCTTGGATCTAGGTTTCTCTATTGTACATGCTTGTTATCCAAGACTATAAACCCTAATTCTAGCATATGGAATTTGATATTAACATATAATTAGGTTTAGGATATTACCTTGATTGTTATGTAGCAATAACAATCCCAATTCCACCTTGAATTGACTTTGGAAGGCTTAGAGTCACAAGTGTCACTCCTCTAATGGCTTACAAACACCATAAGCAAGTGGAGAAGGTATAAAGAGAGGGGAGAGAGGTAGAAATTCGTCCTTAGATGCTCTAGGGATCAAGTGCACGAAATCCTAAGGCCTTAGGGGTCTTTATATAGGGTTGGGATTAGGGTTTCAGTCCTTATCCTTATCTAGTTACTTACCCATCAAGCAACCATAAGATAAGCATTGAAAATCCCTATTTCTTGGACCTTGGACGATTTTAAGGATATCCTTATCCTTGAATTCGTCCATCCTTTAACAAGGATAACCATTGCCCTATTTTGCAACTATCACATAATTACAATTCAGCCCCTCTATTTTAATTAATTACATTTGATCACAAAATTAATTCTTAATTAATTATTGACCAATATTAATTAAACAAATATGATTTCTCCTTTAATATATTATTCTTATAACATATTAATAAATCATAATAACCTCTCTCTTTATTTATTTCTCCAATCAAGTTGCTTTGGTGAAGGCAACCCAAAAGGACCATGCACCATCGGGTCAAGTACATACCAAAATAGTTATGGACTTAGACACTAATCCAATAGTCTCCCACTTGGATAAGTCTAATAACTATTATGCGTATGACTTCAGATCTTGATCTGCAATCGTAGCTTTCCAAAGCCGCTGTCAACTCTGATCCTATCAGATACGTGTGTCCTTAAGATAAGGGATCATATATTCCTCCATTCTAGATATCATATGAGATATGATTTCAAATCATTCTCTTTGTACTATATCTCGATTCCCGATTTATGACGACTGACTAATTGAACAAATCAAATTAGCCCTAGCCCGGCCGAGCATTTACGTTTGTCATCACTAAATCATCAAGGGGCCCAAAGATATCGCTTTTATCCTTCTTTGGATAAAAGGAACGGATAAACTTTGATACAATGCTTGCTTGCACTCACTTACCGAATTACACACAACAATATGTTTTATAACACCAATTTACTAGTGCGTTTACATATTATCAATGTGCAACCGATTTGCAAGATACAACTCACACATCTCGGTTTCAAGAATATAAGATGTTATCGTCTCACCAATCACTCGTGATACAATTCATGGAGTGATCCAAGTGAGCGTGGGTTTAATCCAATGCTCAAATCACATTCATAAGCACTGATGAACGTTGCAGCAAACATTTGCTTATGTCTAATGCTCTTTAGACAATCCACACACCAATTCACGACAGTCTTCATTCATATCTACTTCCAACATATGAACGACTGTGGCCCGTTCGAATAATTCGATTATTCTTAATGAACTCAATTATTCTGGAAGTCAAAACATGCAAATGTGAAACACAATAATAATACTAATCCCATATGGCCTCAAACCTTTGAGTATAAATAAAACGCCTTTTATTTATCACCATATTGATTACTCATTATTTGTCGTTTCGGGTAATCAACTTCTTACTTGAATTACAACACTTGTCCCATGCTCCTAGCATGCACACAATGTTTACCTATGGTTCTTACTTTGTGAAATAGATCACATTGAACACATTTCGAATCATTCTCATTTCACAACTCCAAATCCTTTTCATAAGTGAAAGAATATCAAATTGTTGCTACTTATAGAATATGCTAGATTCTAACATTCTATGCAACTTATACTTTCGTAATGTCACTGCACAAAATTCACAAAGACTATTGCCAATGACATTACAAAGTCCACTATCGGACATTGTTACAAGACGATTCCTTAGATATGATGTCTCTCACTCAAAGTACATTCCTTTGAACATCCTTTTGCATAAAAGTTTCTAATCTAGTCATAGATTATCAATATTCAATTCCCAATGTGGATACATTTCCATATTTTCCATATGACAACTTATTCTTAATAGAATCTTTTCTATAATAATAATGTCGATATGGTCCATCCAATACCATGCTTCCAACTACTCACAAGCGACCAATCCTCTTCAAACTTTGGATTGTCCTTTGATAGTTGTTTAATTATTTTAGTCAAAACCGATTCTAGTCCTTTTTCCTTCTAAATGCGCAAGACATTTGGAAAATTTTAGAATGGTCAAATATTAAAGCATTTGCAATCAATCCTATACTCGAAGCGTATGGGACACGATGCATAATGTTTTATTTGCTATGTTCTCAAAATTCGAATTGTGAAGAGGAATGTCGTAATCATAATCGAAATTTTAAGAATACACTATGTACCCTTGACTAAATTTATTAACATTTCTCAACCTAAACCTTTAGATTTGAAATGAAGCATAATATTCTCTCCCTTAATTATAGCAAAACAACCTCTCAACTCTTACAACTTTGCAAAGTATGACTCTTGTTTTCTATAATTAATATTGCTAACCTTGCAATACTTGCCTTAATAATCATACAATTATAACTTTTATGCTCCCACTATCTTGATGATTATTATAAAACATAACACTTATGCTCCCACTAGCTTCGACATGTATTCATAAACATCTTAACTTTCAGAAAAACAATGCTTATTGAATTTCTTAAGTTCATGTTTCTAATACTTAGTGCTTTGATAATCTTTTATCAAGGCTTCTTGAACTTATACACCTTTACCTTCGATAGTTCATATGTGTGTCTAAACACTTAAGACTAATTGCCAAACCTCACAATTCAAATTATGGAAAGGGATATCGTAACCATAATCGAATTCGAGAATGCAATCACTATCTTCTTAAAATCTTTCTTAGTGAAAGCATTTCCTCACAATCATTTTCATGAAGGAGGAAATCTTATGACACTTAGATTTAAACGGTGTATTTGTTCCCATCCATGTGAATTTGTCAAAACCAAAGTTTACGACAAATTCAAACTCATATGGATCGAACTTTCTTAATCT